>NW_022263272.1:2500-67169 GCF_002021735.2 Oncorhynchus kisutch
AGCTAAGCTAAGCTAAGCTAAGCTAAGCTAAGCTAGCTGTTTACATAGCTTTGTGAATGAGTATTTTTCCTTGACAACGGGAGAAAAGTGTTGCACCGTTCCCGGAGGTACTGCAATACCGGGTCGATGCGTGGAGCGGACGGAGCAAGCCCCATTTCCGACTCCCTGTTCGAAAAATCCATTTAATATGTAGTCCCCCTATGGGGGACGTATCAGATATTAAACTGATAAGAACAGATTTTTTTTATACAAAATATATTTATTTACTTTCAAAAACCAAACAATAATTTTCCAAAAATCAATAGACTTAACTATACAATTCCGACAAACTACACATAATCATTCCAAAAACGAATAAACTATAAACAAATCCAATAAACCAAACAATAATCTTCAGTAACTCCATTAACTTAAATCTACTATCAACCAAATACAAATAATCAGTTCCAAAACTGCTAAATTTGACCCAACTCCAAATCAGGAACAGTACCCGGCACATGCCCCATACTTAAGTCCATCACCCCTCCCTCCTCCGGACTCCTGACCGGGGACCCTACATCCCCAAACATGAAACTAGTCTCTCCCTCCATCATCCAGGCACCAGCCATGCCCGGGAGGTCAAGTTCAGCGAGGGGTTTGAACGATGATGATGACGGAGCCCACGAGGGCCCCGCTACCCCCCCCCCCCCCCCCCTGTTCTGCCCCCCCCCCCCCTCTTTCCACCCTTCTTCCTCCTGCTTTCCACCCGCTCCCCTTTCTTCGACTTCTTGCACGGCAGTGCATGAACTAGTGAAGTTTTGTATATATAGTCCACCACGTGCTCTCCCTTTTCCTTTTCCCCCTCTACCAAACCCACCACCATCCCTCTCAACTCCTCCACCCTTGCCCTCACCCCCTCACTCTCCCCCCAGTCCTTCACACCTTCTCGCCCTTCCGCCTCTCCTTCCGGTTCCTTCTCCATACCCTCCTCCACCTCCTTCCTCTCCACTCTCCCCGTCTCCTCGCTCTCCTCCATCACCTTCTTCTTCTTCTTCTTCTTCTTCTTCTTTTCTTTCCCTTCCTCTATCCCAGCCCCCTCTCCTTCCATCCCGGTCTCCTCTTCTTCTGTCCTGGCCTCCTCTCCTTCCATCCCGGCCACCTCTCCCTCAGACCCGACCACCTCTCCTTCTGTCTCCGCCACCTCTCCTTCCATCCTGTCCACTTCTCCTTCCTTCCCTGCCACTTCACCTTCTGTCCCGGCCCTCACCTCCTCCTCCTCCTCTTCATCTCTCCTAGACTCCTTCGGCGCAGTCCTTCCACCTCTGCCACCTCCTTCCTCTCGTTCTTCTCTTCCTCCATCCCCCGCTCTCGCTCCCCCCCTAGCTGCAGACGCGTACGACCCCTTCCGAGCCGGGCAGTCCCGCCACAGGTGTGCTACTGAGCCACACCCGTGACATGCCTTCGGCTCGGTACACTCCCTCGCCTCGTGCTCACCCGATCCACAGTACCTGCACCTCCTTGTGCTGCACGAGGCGAGTGTGTGGCCGTAGGCCATACATCGCCTGCAAAAAGGAGGCTGACGGGCATAATTCAACGTCCCCCTGTCAGCCCCCAGGGAGAACATCGCTGGGGGATGTAGGTAGCCATCAAAACCCTCCGGGTCTTCCCTAAGAAGGGCCTGGAAACCCCTCCTCCCTGTCCAAAAGCCCAAGGAGTCCCTGAGGAGCCTCGCTGAGGAGACATTGTCCATATATCTCCCCAGCAAGGCTCTCACCTCATTGTCAGTTACATGGGGGTTATACATAGTGACTGTAACCACCCGAAAACTACTCTTCGCCAAGTTGGTAACTTCATACAGGCACAAAGGCCTTGTCTTACTCCCCTCCTTTGCTTTCTTCAAAATTTCCTGATGTTTCCCTTCATTATAAAAAGTCACATCAAAAGCCCGCTCCACCGGATTATCTTGGAAACATAAAACGTCCTTTACTTCCAGTTTTAAAATCCCCATCAATATCATCCTTCCGAAATTCTCTCTTCCAATTGGCTCAATTCCTTTTTCCCTCCAAGCAAACCTGACCGTATTTGCCAAACCTATTACAGGTACCGACTTATTGGAACGCTCCATCTCAAAAAATGAAATATGAACCTCCACACCAGAAAAAACAGCTCTCCAAAAAAAGGAAGCCTCCAAGAAAACACAAACTCCTTCCAACAAAGACTCTAACCCACCACTACCTTATCGCCCTCCTATCTCCGACCTTCTGACTCAGCGAGCTCTGGGGCACCTCGGTACCAAGCTTGATCTGAGCCAAAAGGCCGAGAAGCGATAACCCACAAATGGAACCCTGTAACCGCCGGGCCCCCGGGGGTCTCGGCAGACCTCAGCGGGTGGGTTGGCAAGAGCCGGCTCCTCCAATCCCAGCCACCCACCGTTTCCCCGGCTACAGACAGACAGACAGACAGACAGACAGACAGACAGACAGACAGACAGACAGACAGACAGGTGTTTTTTGTAAAAAGTCGCTAATGCGTCTTTAAGTCACTATCCTGGCTCATCTATGTCAATTTCTCTTGAAACAAGATACCGGGCTCTGCAAGAAGCAAAGCCACTCCAAAAATACATTGAACTCATAAGTGTTCCTCTCCACGGAAGTCTTTAGTAAAAGGCGAAAGGCTTGTGCGTAATGAAGAGAAACCAGAGTCATATGGAAGTCAGAGGCCGGGGGCCCGAGACACACTCTGTGCACTGTAGGCCGGGTCCCCGCGGGTGCTCCCGGAACCCACTCTTCCAAGTTTGAGGGCTGTGGATGAAAAGAAGGTCACAGACACACAAGAGAGAGAGAGAGAGAGAGAGAGAGAGAGAGAGAGAGAGAGAGAGAGAGAGAGAGAGAGACACACACACACACACACAGAGAGACAGAGACACACACACACACAATCCTGGCCCAATTTTTTTTTTTTTTTTTTTTTTTTTTTTTTAAAGTAAAATGGCGGGAAACGGGGGACCCCATTGAAAGGCGCTTCGCCCTTTTTTCAGTTTGAATGTTTCTTTCCTTCTCTTCTTCTGCTAGCTAGCTAAGCTAAGCTAAGCTAAGCTAAGCTAAGCTAAGCTAGCTGTTTACATAGCTTTGTGAATGAGTATTTTTCCTTGACAACGGGAGAAAAGTGTTGCACCGTTCCCGGAGGTACTGCAATACCGGGTCGATGCGTGGAGCGGACGGAGCAAGCCCCATTTCCGACTCCCTGTTCGAAAAATCCATTTAATATGTAGTCCCCCTATGGGGGACGTATCAGATATTAAACTGATAAGAACAGATACTACACTTGATCTGAGCCAAAAGGCCGAGAAGCGATAACCCACAAATGGAACCCTGTAACCGCCGGGCCCCCGGGGGTCTCGGCAGACCTCAGCGGGTGGGTTGGCAAGAGCCGGCTCCTCCAATCCCAGCCACCCACCGTTTCCCCGGCTACAGACAGACAGACAGACAGACAGACAGACAGACAGACAGACAGACAGACAGACAGACAGGTGTTTTTTGTAAAAAGTCGCTAATGCGTCTTTAAGTCACTATCCTGGCTCATCTATGTCAATTTCTCTTGAAACAAGATACCGGGCTCTGCAAGAAGCAAAGCCACTCCAAAAATACATTGAACTCATAAGTGTTCCTCTCCACGGAAGTCTTTAGTAAAAGGCGAAAGGCTTGTGCGTAATGAAGAGAAACCAGAGTCATATGGAAGTCAGAGGCCGGGGGCCCGAGACACACTCTGTGCACTGTAGGCCGGGTCCCCGCGGGTGCTCCCGGAACCCACTCTTCCAAGTTTGAGGGCTGTGGATGAAAAGAAGGTCACAGACACACAAGAGAGAGAGAGAGAGAGAGAGAGAGAGAGAGAGAGACAGAGACACACACACACACACACACACACAGAGAGACAGAGACACACACACACACACAATCCTGGCCCAAATTTTTTTATTTTTTTTTTATTTTTTTTTTTTTAAGTAAAATGGCAGGAAACGGGGGACCCCATTGAAAGGCGCTTCGCCCTTTTTTCAGTTTGAATGTTTCTTTCCTTCTCTTCTTCTGCTAGCTAGCTAAGCTAAGCTAAGCTAAGCTAAGCTAAGCTAGCTGTTTAAGCTCCCTGTTCGAAAAATCCATTTAATATGTAGTCCCCCTATGGGGGACGTATCAGATATTAAACTGATAAGAACAGATTTTTTTTTTTGAAAAAATAATTTATTACGTTCCATACCATTCATTCTTTACAAAAACATAATTGTCATTCAAACTCTAACATAGGTATATTTTTTCAAAAACAAACCCAAAACAAAAACCTCAGGGGAGCATCATCCCTCCCCGTCATCCTACAAACTACCTTTCCCTATCTCTCCATCATAATCTATCCCCTTCCAAACCTAAATTACATCTAAATCACACCCAGCCCTAAACCCCCCTTCCACCTCTCCCGGGCAGCATGCTGCCCCCACTTCCTCTCCTCCCTCTTCATCCTCCCTCTCAAATCTCCTTCCACCCTCCTCACTATTCCTTCCACCCCCCTATCTCTCCCTGTCTTGACAAAGTTCTGCCTGGCTTCCCAAAGCCCCTGTTTAAAGAGACTGATGAGAAGCCAGAGCAGAAACCTATCCCTATCTGTACCTCTCGCTCTCCCTACACCTCTCTCTAACCTTGCCCACGTCAACACAAAATCACCTCTTACCAATCCCAACAACACCCGTGCCCTAGCCCATACTACTCCGGCAAAGGCACAGTCCCAAAAGGCATGACGCACAGTCTCCTCCCTGCCACAAGTGGATCTTGGACAGGTGGGGGGATCGCGCCAAGCTATGCCGGTACATGATGGAACGTACCGGCAAGCACTTGTGGAGGCTCAACCAATTCAGGTCCTTGAGCCTGTTGTCCAGGCCACGCGCCTGCACTCCCTCCCAGATCCCTGCCGAGATGCCCGCTACAGGCGCCGGACTCCCTGCCTGTCTGACCTCCTCGTACAGGTGCCTGTGATCTAAACCTACTCGGGCAACTTCAACCTCGGGGTGCGCACGCAGCCACTTGGCCGCATGACCAAAGTGCCACGGCAGCTGTTCTGCCCGAGGACCCGTGTTAGACCACACCATTACGCTTCTCGCCTGATACGAGAAGAACACCCGCAGGAGGTAGCCGGACGGGTGTATCACTGGATGAGCAAGCTCCGTCAACAAGAACGAAACAAAAATTGCATCCAGCTTGAGGGGGAAATGTGGTATCCCCCTACCTCCCTCCCCGATGGGACAGAGCATGCGAGCCCTGGCGACCCACTCGTACCTGCCACCCCACATGAACTGAAACACAAGCCTCACTAGAGGCCTCCTCAGACAAGCAGGCAATGGGTAGATGTACGCCAAGTACAAAAGAGATGGCAATACATCCACCTTTAGGACCAGGACCTTGCCCATAAAAGACCTAAGACCACATTCCCAGCTTCTTCTGTACCACTGCGATACCCATGTTCCAGTTCAGCGTCGCTGAGCCGGAGGTCTCAAAATGGACCCCGAGAATCCTCAGGGCCCCCTCACAGAGAGATAACCCCCCGGGCACATCCGTCCTGCCGCGCCATCTTCCGAAAAATTTTACGGAAGACTTTGCATGGTTCAGAACCGCTCCCGACGCTCGGGTGAAGTCCCCAATAATGGCAAGGGACCTTGTCAGGCACGAGTCCTTGCAAAGCAGCAAGGAAGTGTCATCGGCGTACTGCGTCAACTTGACGCGCATACCACCGCTTCCAGGGATCAACAAGCCCTCCACCCCTGTGTCTGCCCTAATGGCAGCCCCCAGAGGCTCCATGTACAGAACGAAGAGGAGAGCCGAGAGTGGGCATCCCTGCCTGACCCCAGACGAGAGGTCAAAAACGTCACCTAAGTGACTATTTACACTTACTCGGCACCCCGCTCCGACATATAATGTACGGATCCATCCTATATACTTCTACCCAAATCCTAATCTACCTAATAACCTGAATAGAAAAGATCTATTCACGCGATCAAAGGCTTTCGCCTGATCAAGCGCTGCTACCATTAAAGGCAGACCTCTATCTTCAACCCAGGCGATGGAGTCCCTGATCAACTGAAGGTTCCATCTAATTGAGCGTCCCTCTACCCCGCACGTCTGATCCTCATGGACGACGTAGGGAAGGGCTGTGCGCAACCGGTCCACTAAGACCTTTGCAAGCAACTTGTAGTCTACACACAGCATGGTCAATGGCCGCCAGTTGCCAAGGTCGGTTGCGTCCCCCTTCTTGTAAAGAAGTGACAGCACACCGACTACCATTGAACCCCCCGGGACACCCGTCTCGAGGATGGCCTTCAAGACTTCGAGTACCACCGGTCCAAGTATACCCCAAAACTTGAGGTAAAACTCAGCCGGCAGCCCATCCATCCCAGGCACCTTCCCTTTTCCCATCCTCCGAAGAGCGCTCTCAACCTCTTCTAGTGAGATCTGGGCCTCCATCACGTCTCTAATGTCCTCCGACAACCGCCGGGACAAGTGTTCTAAAAACACATTTCCCTGCTCTACATCTATTTCCCTTTCCTTAAATAAACCTCGGAAATGATCAGTTGTCACCCTGACCATCTCCTCTGGTTTACTTACTACACTACCATCTTCTTTTCTAACTCCATGCATTACCTTCCTACTCTGCCTTGCCCTAACCGACTTAAAGAACATAGCGGAACAAGTCTCATTATGTTCTAAAAAGCCGCTATGTGCACGCTCCAGGAAAGCTCGAGCCTTCTGCTCCTGCAGCTCCCTGAGCTGCGCCTTCAGGGCTGTGGATCTCTCCCAGTCAATCGACCCGCCGAGGTTGCCTGCCTCGTACTCAAGTTCGAGCAACCTTTGGATATGATCCACCTCCCTCCTTTCCTCCCTTATTTTCCTCTTACCATATCCTATAATAAAGGCCCTAATCCTTACCTTTACTATATCCCACCACTCTAACACCCCCTCACACATGGGCCGGAAGCCTTCAAGCCTCCGAAACACCCCTGTAACTGCATTGACAAAAACCTGCTCATCCAGTAAATCCCGATCTAGTTTCCAGTACCCCCTACCGAAGAGGCAGACTGGCGACCCCACCTGCAGGAACACCCCGTCGTGGTCCGAAAAGAACACAGGCAACAGGCGCCCGCCCAGACAACTGACCTAAAGACCTGGATACAAAAATATAGTCGAGCCTCCGCGCAACCCCCCTGGAGTTGCGCCATGTAGGATCGACCACTGCCAGAGTAGCGTGCAGGCCACAATCAACCAGACCCTGGCAAGCCATTAGCCTGGTGATGGCGCCTGCACTACTGTCCCCCCCTATCCCTAAATCTATATTAAAATCACCCCCTATAACCAAGTGCCTATTTGTGACACACAGGGGCGTCAGACAGTCCACCATTTCCCTCCTGTCTGCCGCCACCTGTGGCCCATACACCACCACTAACCTATACCTACTATCCCTAAATGTGACATCCACCCCTAAAACCCTCCCCTGCATTACAACAAAAGTGCCCTCTACCTTCACCTCCCTATTCCCAAACAAAATCCCTACTCCTGTCGAGTGCACCCCTCCTATACTCCAAAATGACACTCCCTTGTCCCACTCCCTCCTAAATCTATTTACATCCCCTCCATCCCTCAGGTGAACCTCCTGTACAAAACAAACATCAAAACCCACCCCCTCTAAAAAAACTAAACACCGCCCTCCTCTTAACAAAATCCCTCAAACCCCTTACATTTAAACTGAACAATTTAATAGAAATATTCATTAATTATTTACAACAAAACAAAATTTAAAAAAATAAACCCAAACCAATAACACAGGAGGCTCACCCGATGCTCCCCTGCTCCATCATATCCGGCGGGGACGCCTTCTCCTCTCCTGACGCCCCCCCGTCCTCCTCCATTCCTCCAACCCAGGATGCAGGTATGGTGTTAGGCCTTGAAGTGTCCTGCATCCTGGGTTCTCCACCAGCACCCTCCATTTCTCCCTCCCTGAAAGCTTCCGGGTCGAGGCTAGGGGACCCCATCTCCTCAAAGAGGAGTTGAGAACCCCCAGCCAGACAGTCCCGAGCCCCTTCCAGGGATTCACTCTCCACCAAATCCTGAGGGGCAGAAGAAAACAATTAATTTAAATACACTTTTCCCTCCCCCACCCCTCTCTTTGCTACCCCCTCCCCCCCCTCCCCTCCCTCCGTACCTCTGTTCCATCCTCTTCTTCCTTCTCCTCCTCTGAGATGGCGGCAAAGGGGTGACCATGTCCCCCATCCCCACCAGTCCCTCCACCATCTCCCTCATTTGTTCCACCAGATCACACCCCCACTCCTTCCTTCCATCTTCCCTATCTGCTCCAGTCTTCTCTTCTCTCTTCTTTTCCTTCACCGTTCCGTCCTCCGTCTCCTGCCTCTCCACTCCCTCTTCTTCAGCTCCGTCCTTCTCAACCCTTTGCACCTCTCCTCCCGTTGCCCCCTTTTTCTCCTCCTCCTGTGCTGTTCTTTCTTCTGGGCCTGTTTTTGTCTCCGGGCCTCCTCTTCCTCCGCCTCCTACTCCCCCTCCAGCTGCAGCAGCGTACGACCTCTGGCAAGCTGGGCAGTCCCGCCACAGGTGTGCTGATGAGCCACAGCCGTGGCACACCTTGGGCTCGGCACAGGCCCTAGCCTCGTGCTCACCTGATCCGCATATCCTGCACTTACTGATGTCACCGCACGAGGCCATGGTATGCCCGTAGGCCATACACCGCCTGCAGAAAGGAGGCTGACGGGCATAATGCAAAGTCCCCCTGTCAGCTCCCAGGGAGAACATTGCAGGGGGATGGAGGTAACCCCCCAGGCCTTTGGGGTCTTCTTTAAGGAGAGCCTGGAAGCTTCTCCTCCCATTCCAGAATCCGAGAGAATCCCTGACAAGCCTTGCTGAGGAGATGTTTTCCATATATCTCCCCAGGAAGGCCCTCACATCTTCATCTTTTACATGGGGGTTATACATATTTACAGTCACCACCCTGAAATTATTCTTAGCCAGGCTGGTGACTGCATAATGGCCCATCGGCTTCGCATCTCCCACTTCTTATCCTCTTCATCGTCTCCTCGTGCTGCTCTTCGGTGTAGAGGGTCACATCAAAACCCCCCTCCATCATGTTCCCTTGGAGACAGAAATGTCATATGGAAGTCAGAGGTCGCTACCATCTCCCACCCCTCCTAAATCTACATTAAAATCCCCTCCAACTACCAAAACTCTGTTTGTTGCACACAGAGGTGACAGACTCTCCACCATCTCACTTCTCTCTGGCACCGTCTGTGGCCCGTATACCCCTATAATCCTAAGTCTAAAATCCCCTAACGCTTTGTCCACCCCCAAAACCCTCTCCTGCATCGCAACGTACGTGCCTTCCACCCTCACCTCCCGTGTCCCAAACAAAATCCCAACCCCTGATGAGTGGACACCCCCCACCCCCCACACAGACTTCCCTTTTACCCACTCTTTTTTAAACTGCTCTACATCCCCCCCCCCCATCACTTATTAACCTCTCTAGGGTAGGTGAGACACTAACGTCCCACCAGTCCAACATCCGGTGAAACTGGCGAGAGCTAACATTCTAAATACACCATTTGTTATAGTAAACATTCTTACAAATACATGTTACATCATTTAAAAGATGAAAGTCTTATTAATCCAGCCGCTGTGTCAGATTTCAAAAATCCCTGCGAAAGCAAACATGCTATTTTCTGAGGACGGAGCCACGCACACACAAGTATTACTAGCATTTTCCAACCAAGCATTAGCGTCATGAAAGTCAGAAATAACAGTAAAATAAATTGCTTACCATTGAAGATCTTCCTCTGGTGGCAATGCCAAGTGTCCTAACTACACAGTGAATGTTCGTTTTGTTTGATAACATCCATTTTTATAGCCTAACATGAAACATTTGTAAACCGCTGCGTTGTGATTTCCATCTCATTCAACTTTGGACAATGCGTTCGTGGTAATTAGACACACTAAACAAACGCTTATCCAGTCATGGTTGGTTTCATTGCAATCCTCTGGTTGTTACTAATACAACCATACTTGATGGTTCTTTTCACGGGACGTATTGACCGAAACAAACCGATTTTGAAGACACCAATCAATGACATCATTGCACACCAATGGTAGGACCAGTCTATTGTTGATTGACTGTATTTTGGCACAATGACCACTGATCATCTTGAAATCTAGCTTGGAAGATGGGCAATGAGCTGAGGTAAACGGCAATATGTAATGGTTATATGTTTGAAGACCAGCCTTTGTCATAAACTCTGGCGTAAAAGAGGTTAATTCGCCATTGCAAATCCTACTTGACGGAGCCACAGGTGTTACGCATAGCAGTACATATTCAATAGCATTTTCAACAAGTTTCTATATTTAAAATATGGTGAATAAATCAGGAAAAGCAAAAACAAAGTCTAGGTATACAGATTTAACCCAAATTATAGAGGAAATAGATAGATACAGCGAGACCGAGTTGCTTCAGGAAGATGAATCTTTCAGCGAAGCTAGTTTTAACTCCCAGGCGGAAGACATGTTTCTGCATGGCGGGGATGCCATGTTGGATTGGTAAATTCTAATGCTAATGTCATTGTTTGAAATTAATAATATCAAATATTATTCACTTGAGATTTTTGGTTTGTTTTGATTTTCTTATTTTATTTGCAATATGTAAAAATACAATCTGTAATGAAATGTGTAAAGTACACATTGGCTATACTGTGTGTGTGTGATATATATTTTAATGTATTTTACATGGAATGGAACAGCCCTTCACCACTTCAACATAGTGATTATGTTCCCTGTACTCTATATACAGTGGGGCAAAAAATTATTTTGTCAGCCACCAATTGTGCAAGTTCTCCCACTTAAAAAGATGAGGCCTGTAATTTTCATCATAGGTACACTTCAACTATGACAGACAAAATGAGAAAAAAAATGATGAAAATCACACATTTCCACAAACTTCAGAGTGTTTCCTTTCAAATGATACCAATAATATGCATATCCTTGCTTCTGGGCCTGAGCTACAGACAGTTAGATTTGGGTATGTCTTCAGGCGGAAATTGAGAGAAGGGGGGTAATCCCAAAGAAGTTGTTGGGGATAGGGGGCAGTATTTTCACTTTGGATGAATTGCGTGCCAATAGTGAACTGCATCCTACTCTGTCCTAGATTGCTAATATATGCATATTATTATTACTATTGGATAGAAAACACTCTGAAGTTTCTAAAACTGTTTGAATTATGTATGTGAGTATAACAGAACTCATATGGCAGGCAATCTTCCAAACAGGAAGTGAAATTCTGAATGTGGGTCAAATTTGACTTCATCGCCCCTTCCCTTCCAAATAAGATACGGATCTTCCTACGCCTTCCACTAGATGTCCTCATTCAGTAGAACGTGGAATGGAGCCTCTGGTGTGAACTTTGACCGAATGGGAGGGGAAATAGTCACGGTCTTCCCTGTGGCGCATTTGTCTGTTGATGTCACCGTCTTTCCATTTGGCTGCAGATGAAAACGTATGATCCGGTTGGAACGTTATTGGATATATGAAAATAACATCCTGAAGATTGATTCTCTACTTAGTTTGACCAGTTTATTTAACCTGGAATATATATTTTTGAAGTTTTCGTCCGAGTTCTCCGAGTTCTCTTGTGGAACTAGGACTCCTTGCACTGCATTCTGATGAAAGATCATCAAAGGTAAGGGAATATTTATGATGTAATTTCGTATTTCTGTTGACTCCAACATGGCAGAGAAATATATTTACGTCTGAGTGCTGTCTCAGATAATTGCATGGTAGGCTTTTTTCGTAGCATTTAAAAAAAATCTGACTCAGGGGTTGCATTAAGAACCAGTGTATCTTCAATTACATGTAGAACATGTATCTTTAGTCAAAGTTTATGATGAGGATTTCTGTTATCTGGCGTAGCATTCTATAATTCCTACGGATATTTGAGGCATTTCTGAATATGGCGTCAATGTAAACCGAGATTTGTGGATATAAATATGCATATTATCGAACAAAACATAAATGTATTGTGTAACATGTCATCTGATGAAGATTTTCAAAAGGTCATTTTATCTCTAATTCTGCTTTTGTGACTATCTTTGGCTGGGAAAAATGGCTGTTTTTTATTTTATTTGGTGGTGGTCTAACATGAATATATGTTGTGTTTTCGCTGTAAAACATTTTAAAAATCAGACATGGGTAGATGAACAAGATGTTTCTTTCATTTGCTGTATTGGACTTGTGAAAGTTAAATATTTCTAAAGAATATTTTTGAATTCCCTGCGCCACCTTTTCAGGTGAATGGGGGGCGGGGTTCCCGTAGGGGATCGCCTTGCCATAGACTGGGGATTTTATCAGTGTGAATCAGATCGAAATGATGTTATTGACATCGAATTGTTTAATATACTAACAAGCAGGTGTTAAAATTTGCGTATAATTTGTAGTGTTGTATAGGTCTATGAATTGGGTTGTTATTATACTAATTATGTTCTGGCCTGCCGACTATTAGCTCTGAATTTTTTTGGGCCCAAGGCCAAACCTAGTTGCCGACCTCTGATCTAATGCATTGTATACTACTGTATACAGGAATTCATTGGCACAAAACTTGTCGTCCTTAGCAGACACAGAAATAAAAACATTAGTAGTTATTGCATTGTGCTAGTCAATTATTACAGACAACAATCACTTTATGGAGCCCCTGTCCTGCTATCAGCCTGTGATGTGTGTGTTGTAAAGTGCCTTGCTGATGGGCACAACGGCAATAGGTAGTATACGGGGATATTGAAGCAAGGTGTCCTACCTACTGCTGTTTTGCCTTTGAGCAAGGGACTTCACCCCTAAGTGCTCCAGGTGCTCTGCTCTGCCACAGCCCGTGCTGCTCCCAGCCTGTGACCAACAGGCAAAATAGTTAGACATCTACGCACTATGGGACTGTTTTTGTAGAAACTGACACACCCCTGGATGCTGACACATAATCAACATTTTTAAAACACTGAAAAAAAACCTCAAATCAACTCAGGGTTTGGCCAAAAATGTGATCTAATGCATTGTATACATCTGGGGACTCACTGTATAAGAAAGCACACAGGAAATGCCATAGGTGTAACATTTAGTTTTGAACACCCTATTCTGGTCAGATGCAGGACTGAACTTTTCAGGGGAAGCGCAATAGTCTCATTAGTTGGGCTACTAAATGAGCCCACAAGAGCCTAACTACTGAGTTCTTATTGCTAATGTTTTTATTTAATATATTTGAATGTATTGTATATTTGTATGCAACAAGTGCACTGCATTCCAGTGCAATTGATGTTAGACTATAAATGGGTATTTGTTAAAGTGAAATAGTAAATGTGAAAATGGAAAAAAGAAACTCATATTGATCTATGACTTTAGTAAAGCTCTTACCATAGGTTTTGGGCTGGACGACACATCAGCTTTGATGACCTGAAATAGGTGAACCAAGACAACAATTAGACATCAATTACATCTTGGTAGTTATGAGACACTGTCTGCATTACAACATATTGCATGACAGGGTAGTGAATTTCTCATCATCCTGGCTCTTCCAAGATGGGTGGTAATTTCATCTAGCATCTTAAAAAAAAAGTTCCTCACCTGTGTTGTCCATGGCCAGTCAGAATCACCGTACCTATAAGTCAACTCTTCGCCAGCTATAATATCTCGAGTAGCGAGGAGGCACAAGTGTGGCTCATCGTTTGCTTGTATGGCCTTCATTTTGAGATTGTGTCTTTTGTGATCATCATTAACGAGTCTCCCAAGGGAGGAGTCCTCTTCAGATGCATCAATGCTGCATAGAAACATAACATGTCACAGTTTAAAACCTGTTAAGGCTAGGGCAGAATACTGCCCCCGTTGGTGAAATGCGTGCCCATAGTAAACAGAAAGAAAATCTGTAAAAAATTGCTAATATATGCATATAATAAATATTATTGAATAGAAAACACTCTAAAGCTTCTAAAACCGTTTCAATTATGTCTGTAAGTAAAGCAGAACTCTCAGGGCACTCATTCTCCCAAACTCTCTCTTGTCATCCAAAAAGTTGGCCCAACTTTGACGTCATCGCCCCCACCCTTCCCATGCACCTACGGTCCTGGGAACACTTCCTATGCCTTCAGCGCGGTGTCCGCTTTCAATGGGGCTTCTCATTGTTTGAATCGCACGCTCACGAGATTAATGACGTACCGAAACCTTTCGGTCGCGCAAGAATACAGGTTACTTTCACGCGCAATCTGCGCCTGTGCTGTCTTTCTTCAAAGATTGATTAAACGATGCGTGTGTTTCTCTTTGTCCTGAGAATTGCGCTGAAGCTATATAGCATGCTAACGCTGTGTTCTGAACCAAGTTTAGTCGACATATAATATGTAATTTCGACGTTTTGGTGCGAACTAACTTTACTTTTTGGCTGCATTTCAACCGAAATATGTCGTGTTTGATAACCGAAAGACACAGACTTCAAAACTAAAGCTGTTTTTGGTAAGTATAAACCATTCCAGGTCTTCTGATGGAAGAACAGTAAAGGTAAGGGAACATTTATGTGTTGAAATTTGGGTTTCTGTGGAGGAGCCAAAATGCTAATTCCTGAGCGCCGACTCACATTATAGCCTAGTGAACGAAATCTGTAAAGTTAAAAATAAATGTAACACAGCTGTTTTATTAAGAAGAAGTGTATCTTTCTAAGTACATGTAGAACATGTATATTTAGTCAACGTTTATGATGTGTATTTCTGTTATCTGGCAGAGTTACCATAATTTCTCCAGGCATTGTTGTAGCATGTTTTAGCCATGACCTTCTATGTAAACTGTGATTTATGGATATAATTAGCATATTATTGAAAAAAACATAAATGTACTGTATAACATGTCCTATTCCTGTCATCTGATGAAGACTTTCAAAAGGTTAGTGAATTATTTTACTTTTAATCCTGCTTTTGTGATTGCATCTATTGTTCTACAAAATGGCTATGTAAATTAGCCTATCTTTGGTGGTGGTTTGACATAAATATGTGCTATGTTTTCGGCATAAAACATTTTAGAAATCTGACTTGGTGGCTAGATGAACAAGGTGTTTATCTTTCATTTGAGCTATTGGACTTGTTAATGTGTGGAGGTTAAATATTTCTAAGAATATTTTTTGCGTTCTGTGTGCTACTGTGTCAGTTGAGCAGTGGGGGGAGGTGCCCTAGAGGGACATGTGGTGCTAAGAAGTTTAATGAAGATATTGCAGCACAGGGTTTATATTTCAGAAAAGGGACAGAAAAGTCCCTAACGCGTTGTTTAAAAAAGGAGTGCAGACGCCCTGATAGCGAACCAGTTGGTTTGAAGACTAATATTTTTCCTCACTGTTTAGGTCAGGGACGAGGTCAAATTAGGATCTGGGCCTGAGACAGGCCTACAGTGCATACTGTGCCACCAACCATTAAAATGTCTGTCTCCATTTGAATGTTGTTGCTTTTTTAATATCTCAAAAGGTAGTAATGTGTTTTTTTTTTTCTCATCAATCCTACTTACCACCATGTTCTTCCTTTCCATTGAAAATAAACACCTTTTCAGAATCATTGTACTGATCAGCTCGGACCTCGCTCTCCTGTTGTGTAAGCAGTTCACCTCTGTACTCCACAACAAAGTCTCCTTTGGATATGAATTCAGTGGCAAAAACTCCTCGTCCTTAGCAGACAAAAAATTCAAACATTAGGAGATATTGCATTGTGCTTGTCAATTATTACAGAGAATAATCCACTCTGGTCACATGATCACCCCATTCAACTTGCCAAGCTTCTCCAAAAACAACTGCTCCTATAAAGTGACCTCACACTGTCTAAAAGTGATCCCACACATATCACCGCCAATCAAAATGAGGTTCAGGTGTGCAGCAGGGGGTTTGGGGAGGGGGATGCACTGATCTGTCTGTTTCAAGAGGCTAGATTCAGTTGTCACTCTTACTTGGTCTTCTAAACCAATGATTCGTTTTCAAGGTGGGCCTTTTCAGGTAGAAGGAGATTTCAGATGGAGCATCATGTGACTGTAGTGAACCTTTAAGAATCCTATGACCATAATACAAAGACATGGCAAACTATTCCTTTAAACCTTTTTCCTGGGTGACTGTGCCCATATATCCCAATTCACTGTTTCCCACTAACCTCTAAAATATACATCTGATTCATAGCGGTCATATTTAGGACTGCCAGAAATACATTCAATATTCACCTTACCTTTAAAGAATTTGATAAAACACTGGTAAAGTACTGGCTTATCAATGTTTGATCTTATGTGATGCTCTGCATCCTCCATGGGCCGGAGCAGTCTGGAAGATCTCTCCATCAGGCCAACTCAAATCTATCCTTAATCTGTGAAATAAAGCAGACATTATAAACTGGGTAGTTTGGGTCCTGAATGTTCATTGGCTGGTATATTTAAGCAATAAGGCACCTTGGGGGTTTGTGGTATATGTACCACGGCTAAGGGCTGTAACCAGGCACTCCGCGTTGCCTCTTGCATAAGAACAGTCCTTAGCCGTTCCTTACTGCTTAAATATACCAAGGCAGAAACTCAGAAAATCAACATTCATGGATTAAACCAACATTTTATAAGAGAGATAATGTTTGTTAGATGATATGTATATTTGCTGTTTGACTACAAAACAAGCACGTTAGAAGCAGTAAAAAATAAATATCATACATTCCTTCTTCCACTCTGCCATGAGATGCAAGGTGGGGTGCACAACACCTGGTTGCAAGCTAGCCAACTTTAGCTAGCTAAACTAACAATGCACCATCTAATGTTATCAAACTGTTACATGAGACCTACTCAAGTTTATCTATGGGGATCACGTGTCCCATTTAGCTGTCAATGCATGTTACTTATATCCACACTGATAGAATTGACTGAAATAGCTATCCATTAATATCAACACTTAGCTAACCAAGCTACCCGCCCAAATGGCAACAAAAATAGCTCACTAGTGCATTAGCTAGATAGCTTGTTTGTTGCTGATGCTAGCTCACTAACTCCTAACTAGGCTAACATAGTTCATAAACCAATACAAGGATTTATGGCGGTGGAATTGTAATACAGCATGAAAATAATATATTATATTACTCACCTTTTTTTTAGGGACAGCGGTGACCTGCATTTGGCACGCGCTTCTCCAGCTGAAAGTGATTTTCCCTCTCTGGCTCTGCGCGGTAAAGAGGAGTGGGGGAGGGGCAATTACAACGTGGGGACAGAGATAGTCATATATAGGGGACGTGTCACCACAGTGGTGTGTGTGCATCTGTCAAGGCTCTGAAATCCTATAAAATCGCCATGACTGATGTTGATATTTCAGTTGTGTAGTAAATATTATATAGACCTAAGAAGTAGGCTAATACATTGCAAAATGAATGCATTTCGCCTAGGCCTATAGGTCATAGGAAACCTCAAGACACCAAACTGGAACTTTTAAGGATTCAGAAATTGTATTGATTGATCCAGAAACACATAGAAATAAGGTCAATAGGCCTTGGCTATTTTCTGACATAGGAAGGGCCGGCTTACTGGGGCTATTGCCCCTGGGCCCCATATATACAGTATGTAGTATATATTTATTTTTTACTGCAACCGCTAACCACAGGGGGATTCAGGAGCCCACTCTCAATGAGTGTAGAGGCCTGCAGCTGCTGCAGCCACTTTGTTATTTGTCAGATGAGGAGGAGAGGAGGTAGGGGGGCCACTTGGGTAATTGATTAATAAAAATGTATAAACTGCATAATAAATAAATGTGACTAGTAAATTGTGTGACTCAGGAGCTGGGACCCAAGGGGCAAAACAAATACAAAATAAATACTTTTTATAATTATTATTATTTTTTAATCCAACCTCAGAGCCCGTTCTCAATGTTTAAAATACAACAGAGAGCATACTTTAGCCAAAGAGAATCAATAGTTTCTAAAATAATAACTATCAAAAACACATACAGTGCATGTACTGTATCTGCCAAAATAAAAGAAACACCAACAAGTGTATCAAACACAGAGTTAAAATCAAATCAAATTATATTTGTCAACTGCATCAAACGCAACAGGAGAAGACGTTACCTTGAAATGCTTACTTACAAACCCTTAACCAACAATGGAATTTTAAGAAAATATAGTTTTACTAAATAATCTTTATTAAATAAACAAACGTTTTTAAAAAAGTAACAAAATAATGAAGCTATATACAGGGGGTACCGGTACCAATTCAATGTGCCGGGGTACAGGTTAGTCGAGGTAATTTAGATCATTTGCACATGTACAGTGGGGCAAAAAAGTATTTAGTCAGCCACAAATTGTGCAAATTCTCCCACTTAAAAAGATGAGAGAGGCCTGTAATTTTCATCATTGGTACACTTCAACTATGACAGACAAAATGAGAAAACAAAATCCCAAAAATCACATTGTAGGATTTTTTATGAATTTATTTGCAAATGATGGTGGAAAATAAGTATTTGGTCACCTACAAACAAGCAAGATTTCTGGCTCTCACAGACCTGTAACTTATTCTTTAAGAGGCTCCTCTGTCCTCCACTCGTTACCTGTATTAATGGCACCTGTTTGGACTTGTTATCAGTATAAAAGACACCTGTCCACAACCTCAAACAGTCACACTCCAAACTCCACTATGGCCAAGACCAAAGAGCTGTCAAAGGACACCAGAAACAAAATTGTAGACCTGCACCAGGCTGGGAAGACTGAATCTGCAATAGGTAAGAAGCTTGGTTTGAAGAAATCAACTGTGGGAGCAATTATTAGGAAATGGAAGACATGCAAGACCACTGATAATCTCCCTCGATCTGGGGCTCCACGCAAGATCTCACCCCGTGGGGTCAAAATGATCACAAGAATGGTAAGCAAAAATCCCAGAACCACACGGGGGGACCTAGTGAATGACCTGCAGAGAGCTGGGACCAAAGTAAAAAAGCCTACCATCAGTAGTACACTACGCCACCAGGGACTCAAATCCTGCAGTGCCAGACGTGTCCCCCTGCTTAAGCCAGTACATGTCCAGGCCCGTCTGAAGTTTGATAGAGAGCATTTGGATGATCCAGAAGAAGATTGTGAGAATGTCATATGGTCAGATGAAACCAAAATAGAGAACCTTTTGGTAAAAACTCAACTCGTCGTGTTTGGAGGACAAAGAATGCTGAGTTGCATCCAAAGAACACCATACCTACTGTGAAGCATGGGGGTGGAAGCATCATGCTTTGGGGCTGTTTTTCTGCAAAGGGACCAGGACGACTGATCCGTGTAAAGGAAAGAATGAATGGGGCCATGTATCATGAGATTTTGAGTGAAAACCTCCTTCCATCAGCAAAGGCATTGAAGATGAAACGTGGCTGAGTCTTTCAGCATGACAATGATCCCAAACACACCGCCTGGGCAACGAAGGAGTGGCTTTGTAAGAAGCATTTCAAGGTCCTGGAGTGGCCTAGCCAATCTCCAGATCTTTGGAGGGAGTTGAAAGTCCATGTTGCCCAGCAACAGCCCCAAAACATCACTGCTCTAGAAGAGATCTTCATGGAGGAAAATACCAGCAACAGTGTGTGAAAAACTTGTGAAGATTTACAGAAAACGTTTTACCTCTGTCATTGCCAACAAAGGGTATATAACAAAGTATTGAGATAAACTTTTGTTATTGACCAAATACTTATTTTCCACCATAATTTGCAAATAAATTCATAAAAAATCATACAATGTGATTTTCTGGATTTTTCTCCCTCAATTTGTCTGTCATAGTTGAAGTGTACCTATGATGAAAATTACAGGCTTCTCTCATCTTTTTAAGTAGGAGAACTTGCACAATTGGTGGCTGACTAAATACTTTTTTGCCCCACTGTAGGTAGGGGTAGGTAGGGGTAAAGTGACTATGCATATATAATAAACAGCAAGTAGTAGCAGTGTAAACACAAAGGGGGTTAATGCAAATAGTCTGGGTGGCCATTTTACTAATTGTTAAGCAGTCTTATGGCTTGGGGGTAGAATCTGTTAAGGAGTACTTTTGGACCTAGACTTTGCGCTTCGGTATGACATGGGTGACTGGAGTCTTTCACAATTTTTAGGGCCTTCCTCTGACACCGCCTAGTATAGAGGTCCTGGATGTGAGGAAGCTTGGCCCCAGTGATGTACTGAGCCATACGCACTACCCTCTGTAGTGACTTAAGGTCGGATACCGATCAGTTGCCATACCAGGCAGTGATGCAACCGGTCAGGATGCTCTCAATGGTGCATCCTTTTGAGGATCTGGGGACTCATGCCAAATATTTTCAGTCTCCTAAAGGGGGAATAGGCCTTGTCGGGCCCTCTTCCAGACTGTCTTGCTGTGTTTGGACCATAATAGTTTGTTGGTGAGGTGGACACCAAGAAACTAGAAGCTCTCGACCCGCCCTTCTTTTCCTGTAGGCCACGATCAGCTCCTTTGTCTTGCTTACATTGAGGGTGGAGGTTGTTGTCCAGGCACCACACTGCCAGGTCTCTGATCTCTTCCCTATAGGCTGTCTCATCGTTGACGGTGATCAGGCCTACCACTGTTTTGTCGTCAGCAAACTTAATGATGGTGTTGGAGCCGAGCTTGACCACGCAGTCATGGGTGAACAGGGAGTACAGGAAGGGACTTAGCATGCACCCCTGAGGGGCACCCATGTTGAGGATCAGCTTGCAGATGTGTTGTTGCCTACCCTTACCACCTGGGTGCAGCCCGTCAGGTGGTCCAGGATACAGTTGCAGAGGGAGGTGTTTAGTCCCAGGGTCCTTAACTTAGTAATGAGCTTTGTGGGCACTATGGTGTTGAACGCTGAGCTGTAGTCAATGAACAGTATTCTCACATAGGTGATCATTTTTGAGTGTCATTGATCAGTGCCTGAAAGACTGCCGGTGAGTTCGATATTCCGAAGGTCATGACTAAATACTCAGTGACCACTAGGGGTGTTAAAGGCAGTTTTCCACTCATCTCCCTCCATGATTCTCACCAGATTTTAAGCGTTGCAGAGGTCGTTTGGTGAAGAATTGGGCTCCTAGGGCCAACTCCAAGGCGGCGGACATCGGGTAGGGGTAACGATTACTCGATCCTAATTAGAGATCGACCGATTAATCGGAATAGCCGATTAATTAGGGCCGATTTCAAGTTTTCATAACAATCGGAAATCGGCATTTTTGGACACCAATTGTATTTATATATACACTGCTCAAAAAATAAAGGGAACACTAAAATAACACATCCTACATCTGAATGAATGAAATATTCTTATTAAATACTTGTTTCTTTACATAGTTGAATGTGCTGACAACAAAATCACACAAAAATTATCAATGGAAATCAAATTTATCAACCCATGGAGGTCTGTATTTGGAGTCACACTCAAAATTAAAGTGGAAAACCACACTACAGGCTGATCCAACTTTGATGTAATGTCCTTAAAACAAGTCAAAATGAGGCTCAGTAGTGTGTGTGTCCTCCACGTGCCTGTTTGACCTCCCTACAATGCCTGGGCATGCTCCTGATGAGGTGGCGGATGGTCTCCTGAGGGATCCTCCCAGACCTGGACTAAAGCATTCGCCAACTCCTGGACAGTCTGTGGTGCAACGTGGCGTTGGTGGATGGAGCGAGACAGGATGTCCCAGATGTGCTCAATTGGATTCAGGTCTGGGGAACGGGCGGGCCAGTCCTTAGCATCAATGCCTTCCTCTTGCAGGAACTGCTGACACACTCCAGCCACATGAGGTCTAGCATTGTCTTGCATTAGGAGGAACCCAGGGCCAACCGCACAAGCATATGGTCTCACAAGGGGTCTGAGGATCTCATCTCGGTACCTAATGGCAGTCAGGCTACCTCTGGCGGGCACATGGAGGGCTGTGCGGGCCCCCCAAAGAAATGCCACCCCACACCATGTCTGACCCACCGCCAAACCGGTCATGCTGGAGGATGTTGCAGGTGGCAGAACTTTCTCCACGGCGTCTCCAGACTCTGTCACATGTGCTCAGTGTGAACCTGCTTTCATCTGTGAAGAGCACAGGGCGCCAGTGGCGAATTTGCCAATCTTGGTGTTCTCTGGCAAATGCCAAACGTCCTGCACTGTGTTGGGCTGTAAGCACAACCCCCACCTGTGGACGTCGGACCCTCATAGCACCCTCATGGAGTCTGTTTCTGACCGTTTGAGCAGACACATGCACATTTGTGGCCTGCTGGAGGTCATTTTGCAGGGCTTTGGCAGTGCTCCTCCTTGCACAAAAGCGGAGGTAGCGGTCCTACTGCTGGGTTGTTGCCCTCCTACGGCCTCCTCCACGTCTCCTGATGTACTGGTCTGTCTCCTGGTAGCGCCTCCATGCTCTGGACACTACGCTGACAGACACAGCAAACCTTCTTGCCACAGCTCGCATTGATGTGCCATCCTGGATGAGCTGCACTACCTGAGCCACTTGTGTGGGTTGTAGACTCCGTCTCATGCTACCACTAGAGTGAAAGCACCGCCAGCATTCAAAAGTGACCAAAACATCAGCCAGGAAGCATAGGAACTGAGAAGTGGTCTGTGGTCACCACCTGCAGAACCACTCCTTTATTGGGGGTGTCTTGCTAATTGCCTATAATTTCCACCTGTTGTCTATTCCATTTGCACAACAGCATGTGAAATGTATTGTCAATCAGTGTTGCTTCCTAAGTTGACAGTTTGATTTCACAGAAGTGTGATTGACTTGGAGTTACATTGTGTTCCCTTTATTTTTTTGAACAGTGTATGTTCTCAGTTTTTTCTTGGATTAGAGAAGAATAAACAAAGTGCATTTCTCCCCCTCCAAAAAATACTTTGCCTTACATCTTATAATTGCACCCTTACACTTATCTATTTCATATTTACCCAGTTTTGCTTTTAAATCTAAAAACGTTTCTATATTATGATTAAGTTCACTGTCACACTTCCCCATTTCTTCATCCAATCTAGCCCTCAACTCATTTTCTTCTCTTTTCATCTTTCCTCTCTTTTTCCTTGCATATCTTATACTAAAACCTTTTATTTTTTCCTTAACCTTGTCCCACCATAAACACTTATCATTCTCTTTCCGCTTATCCTCCATTTCACATGCTATCAAAGATTTAATTTGTTTCCCATATTCCTCATCTTCTAAATACCCTGCATTCATACACAATATTCCACCCCCTGTTCTTTCCTTATCTAAACCCACTGAAAATGTTAAACCTGCATGATCACTAAAAGTTGTAAAACATACTTAATATCTTTCATAAAATTCCTTAAACCTTCTTTTACTAAAACCAGATCTATCCTTGTTTGTTTCAAATCCCCTAAAACCACCTGCCTTCTAGAAAATTCTCTTTTGTCTGGATTTTCCTCTCTCCACATATCAATTATTCCTTTTTCTAACATCATCTTCTTTAAAACCCCCCTAGATACATCACTTCTAAAAATAGCTCCTCTTGTCATATCCAGTCTATCCATTTTAACATTAAAATCCCCAACTACAATACAATTCCCCTCACACCATTTCCCTAATTCTAAAAATAAATCTTTGCGCTCTATTTCATTATTAGGCGCGTAAATATTTATAATTCTAAAAACTATACTCATATATTCAAAATCCAAAATTAAAATCCTCCCATTATTATCATTATATATATGTTTCACATTCTCTACCACATCCTTCTTCAATAAAATAGCAACACCACATGGATTACCCCTGCCATTGTTAACAAAAATAAAATCTCTCCATATTTTTTTAAACTTCTAAAATACATATATTGTCCCAATGTGTTTCTTGAAGGCATAAAATATCAGAATTCTTCATTTTGACTATTCTTTGAAATGTTTCCATTGTTCTTAAACCATTCGCATTTATTGACATAAAATTAACCATTCCGATAAATAGTAAAAATAATAAATATTTTCTCATTTACCTCTATCTGTTGTCATGTTTTCTTCCTTTTCTGTCCTTTTTCACCTCCGCCGCCGCTTTCCTCTTCCTGTAGCCTCCCCATTTTCTGTCAATCTGTTCCATGTCATCTGAATCTGAAATTGAAACTTAAACTCTTCTTTCCGGTGCCTGTTGTGCTTCCTGTATCCATTTGTGTCTCCTTTATTATTGTCAGCATCCCACTCCCCTCCACTTCACCTTCTTCCGAGGCACCCACATAGCCCGAGGTCCCCCCCAAAATCTGTGAGTCCCCAGTTCCTCCATCCAGCCCACTCCCCTTCTCCTCCTGAAAACTCCCTCTTCTTATTTCTGAGTCCATACTGCTCCCTATTTCGTTCGTCTTCTGTTCGATTTTCTCCCTTCTTGCGTTCTCCGTCTCTCCACCCTCCACCACGTCCTCTCCTCCATCATGTTCTTCTGGTCTCGGTGATACATCAGTCTCCACAAAAAGATCTTGGCTCCTCTCCTCATTCACAACCTCTCCACAGTTGCACTCGTCAGTTCTCATGCGACATCCTTCGCAAAATGCCCTTTCCTTTCCACCTAAACATTCTCTTGCATAATGCCCTTGCTTCCCACACTTATAACATTTTAATTCAGGGCAGTCCTTCAAAATATGACCAGGCTGAATACAAAGCCTACAAACTCTGACCTGCTTATCATGAATAACTCTAAAGTACTCTCCTCCTTCAAGTGTGTCAAACTTTGTAGAGTACGGCAATGATTTCACAGTGTCAGTAAATTTCACTTTGCAGTATCTCGTGCCATCTGCTATCTCCGTCCCTGGCCAAACTCTCCTCCTGATTTCAGAGACTGCTGATACACCCCAGCTACATAGCTTGGCCAATATAGCGTTGTCTTCCATATACACAGGCAGATTCATGAAAGAGACTATAAGTTCATTGGAAACCATGTCTCTTGCCATAATTCTTGTTTCTTTAATCATAAAGCCATCCATTAAGCGCTCTTTTCCATTTCTCATCGTGACCTCGTACTTTCTTTCTCCTTTTACTCTACATCCCACCACCTCTCCACACACCTCTTTAATTGCACGTAGTAACTCCATCGTCGTGACCCTATCTTCTCCCATCAACTCCACTGCCACCGTAAATTCTTTACCATATTTCATCTCTCCTTCATCTCCATTTTTCTTCCGTTGAGCATTTTCTTTGTCCTTATCCATTCCATTAGCCATTGCCATGTTGTCTGTCATAGTAAAGAAAATTAACACCCAAAAAACTCTCCCCCAAGCAGCAAAACTGCAAAGGGGGAAAAAACGAACCAAACTTAAACTTGTTCAAATGCAAAAATCTAAATTATACTCCAAAAAACGATGAAAATAACCAAAAAAGCTCTCAAGCAAACAAACACTCACTCACGACTTAATTACCAACACCTGTCAAACTTTCCAAACAGGAAGTGCTCACTCAGGCCGGTGTGGTCGTAAGCGAGAAACTATCCCTTGGTGCACTATATAAAGTCAAAGTGAATCTGATTAACAGCTGTTGCATTTTCACCATTTAGATAAGCATCTTTGTGTCACTCAAAAAGTAGAAGAAATTGCATATACTGTAGCCATAATTTGTAGCACAGATTGTTGGATGAAATACAAACTAACCTTGCTTACTTATTTCAAAGCAAGGGCACATATTTCAGCCTTGTGGGAAAAAACGGACAAAGACAAAGTCTCCCATCCAAGTACTAACCAGGCCCGACCCTGCTTAGCTTCCGAGATCAGACGAGATCAGGCGTGCACGAGAAAAACTCATGTGACCACTTGCCGCAATGTTATCTTTCTGGCTCATTTTTCAAAATAAAACCCTGAAACTATGTCTGAAGACTATTGACACCCTGAGGAAGCGATAGGAAAAGGAATCTGCTTGATATCCCTTTAAATGGAGCAAAGGGAGGCTATGGAACATGGAGTTTTCAAAATAGAAGCCACTTCCTGTTTTGATTTTCCTCAGGGTTTCGCCTGCAATATCAGTTCTGTTATACTCACAGACAATTACCCCACTCTTCCACCAAGGCACCTGCAAGTACTCAGACATTTCTGTGGGGAATGGCCCTTGCTCTCACCCTCCGATCCAACAGATCCCAGATGTGCTCAATGGGATTGAGATCCGGGCTCTTCACTGACCATGGCAGAACACTGATATCCCTGTCTTGCAGGAAATCATGCACAGAACGAGCAGTATGGCAGGTGTCATTGTCATGCTGGAGGGTCATGTCAGGATGAGCCTGCAGGCAGGGTACCACATGAGGGAGGAGGATGTCTTCCCTGTAATACACAGCGTTGAGACTGCCTGCAATGACAACAAGCTTAGTCCGATGATGCTGTGACACACTGCGCCAGACCATGACGGACCCTCCACCTCCAAATCGATCTCGCTCCAGAGTACAGGCCTCGGTGTAATGCTCATTCCTTCAGCGATAAATGTAAATCCGACCATCACCCCTGGTGAGACAACACCGCGACTCGTCAGTGAAGAGCACTTTTTGGCAGTCCTGTCTGGTCCAGCGACGGTGGGTTTGTGCCCATAGGTGACGCTGTTGCCGGTGATGTCTAATGAGGACCTGCCTTACAACAGGCCTACAAGCCCTCAGTTCAGCCTCTCAGCTTATTGCGGAAAGTCTGAGCACTGATGTAGGGATTGTGCGTGGGAAACATGGGAAACAGTGCTTAAACCCTTTACAATGAAGATCTGTGAAGTTACTTGGATTTTTACAAATTATCTTTGAAAGACAGGGTCCTAAAAAAGGGGAGTTTATTTTTTTGCTGAGTTTATATATATATATAGTATTTACAAATTCACCACATTTATGATTTTATATGGGAATCAAAAAGCTTTCATGAATGTTCACCATGTGCTGATGTGCTCAGCACTGTCAACAGACCCCATTATGACATCACAATGTAACGGAAGCCTTGCCATGATATCATTGCTGGTTCCATCTGACAAGCAACATTTAATTTCCACTCATTTCAATGATAGATCTCTCACAGAGATAGGTTAAGTTCTTATTTTGAGAGTGTTAATATTTATCATCAATCGAGGGAGAAAATGAAGTTTTGTAAGGCTCATCAGTTTTTCAAACGTTTTTCCAAAAATATCACTGTTTATTTTGTGGTTTCATAGACATACAGTATGCCTACATCCATAAAATCTTTAGCTTACATTTTTTTTATGACACACTGTAGAAACTATTTTGCCTACTTCACTTCTGCTATACATTTCATACTGTACCATTGTGATCCAGGGCTATCAGGAGAGCTACCCAATCCCAGAGGGCCATCGTGGCTTCATCAGTGATGCCAGACTTCTGCAGATGCAGAGAGCTGAGAGAGAAGCCATGGAAGCAAAGCAAAGAAAGATAAGTGCTATCCATGAGAATTATGTCCGGACTGCTCTCATCGGGGTTGGCAGCACCTTCGCGCACCACTTCGTCCCCTCTATTCAGTGCATTCCGCGGCCGAAAGCTCCACCAAGGCCTTTGCTACGAAGGCTTGAACACATAGCTCTGGCCCCACTGAAGAACGTGGTGGGGGTGGACGGAGCCCAAGTTCGACCCGGATCTAAACTCTCTGGAGTCCATCCAGGTAAATAAATCATTCAGCAGCATTAGCGTGTGGCCTGTTCCCGTCCCTCCAACTGGAGCTCCCTCCAAGAGGGGCAAGAAGAAGAAGAGCAGGCGGGAGTCGAAGCCCTGAAAGTCCAGTCGGACCAGGGCTGTGCTGACAACAACGGACCCATTGACCTGATGGAGGAGGTGAGGGACATCGAGGCTCACCTGAAGGAGGAGGCCTGGAAGGTAGGATGGACTTAAAATGTATTGTAAATGTGAAAGTTTGCAGTTCAGAATTATACTTGGACCGATAAATTGCCAAAACAGATAGTTGTTCCATATCTTAAAATCAAATCAAAATGTATTTGTCACATGTGCCGAACACAACAAGTGTGGCCCTTACCGTGAAACCAACAGTGCAGTTCAAGAAGAGTTAAGAAAATATTTCCCAAATAAACTAAAGTAAAAATTTATTATAATTTAAGTAACACAATGACATAACAATAACGAGGCTAAATACAGGGGGTATCGGTACCAAGTCAGTGTGCGGGGGTACAGGTTAGAAAGGATACTCTCTTTGACAGCATGATAGAATATATCCTAGAATTCTTTTCTGGTCTATACCAAAGGTGGTACATGAGGTGAAGGCCGTGGGCAGGAGAAGTTTGGGCTCGGCCATGTCCACAGGGGAAATAGCCACCAGCTCTCTGGGAAGACTGAGCTCAGTGGATATGAACACCCCTGCTGAGCTCCGTGACTACTTGGATGTTGGGACCCCGGTCAAGTTGCGTGACAGCCCACCCAGGCCTGCCCCCCCCTCCTATCAAGCCCAGGAGCAAACTGCCTCGGCCTATAAGGTTCCTTAGCTTGCCAAAGGCTGCCACCGGCTCAGGTCAGTCCCTCTCATGTACTCACACTAATGTAAATTAGACAGGGAGATGAAGCTAGGTAGATTGATAGAAAAACAGTAGGAAGGGAAGAGACACGAATGGCTTTAGCCCAGGGCCACACTTGATTTGCCTGTTTCACAGTGAGAACCTTTACTCAAGGCTAATTGGACACTTCTTCTGAGCAGGGAGCGCACCAAAAATATATGTGCTAAATTTAAAATGATATCATAATGAACTAGTGTTAAAAGCTACAAACGGATATGGAAATTAGTAAATGCATAAATAAATACATACAGTTCATAGAGAGATAGATGTCTGCTGTCAACCCATAGACAAGATGGCAGCCAGTGAGCCAAAGGGCCAAATAAAGACCCAGGCCAGATTGCAGCCCCTGTCCAACCCAGAGCAGGCCCTGACTAAGACCGTCAAGCTGCTCCACTCTGCCTCCGATGACTGGTGAGCATTCACTAGACAAGACCAATGGAGCTAGGCTAAAGGAAGCACAGTGTAGTGTCCTTGGAAATGTAGATTTGAGCTACAGAGCGTAGAAACTTCTGAATTTAAGAGACCAAAGTCCTAATTGATGAACATCATTATAATGTTTTTGGAAAATGTTGTGGAAAATGCTTACGTTTCTTTCACTGAATTGCAGGGAGAAGAAGATCGAGGGCTTGACCTTTCTCCGTGTGATGGCTCAGAACCACATGGACATACTGATGCCTAAACTCCATGATATCTGCCTTGCCATTATAAATGAGGTAGCTGTATTCATTCACTGCCCTATTCATTCATCTGCACAAATCTGCTACATTTGGAGAACAAGTCAAATTATTGTGTCATGTTTCTGATGTTCGTGGGTTGTTCTGCTCAACATTAATAGCTGGTCCTGTGTGTGTTATTATGATTCAGGTGAAGAACCTGCGCTCTGCAGTGTCCTGTGCTGCCATGGCCACACTGGGTGACATGTACGTCCACCTCCAGAGGGCCATGGATTGTGAGGTGGAGGGGACGGCACGCGTGCTGCTGCACAAAGCCAGCGAGGCCAACGCCTTCATCCGGCAGGGCGCCAACTTTGCCCTGGGTCACATGGTGCAGAGCTGCACCCCTACCCGTGTCATGAATGCCCTGCTGGTCGGTGGGCTGAGGTAAAGAGGGAGAGGGGTCAATTAACACTCACTAAGGGGTAGATCCGGACTTCCACAAATTGTCCCATTATCCAAACCTATATAAAATATATTTTGATTTGTTTAACACTTTTTTCTTACTACAGGATTCCAATTGTGCTATTTCATAGTTTTGATGTGTTCACTATTATTGTAAACTGTAAAAAATTGTAAAAATAAAGAAAAACCCTTAAATGAGTAGGTGTGTCCAGACTTTTGACTGGTACTGTATATATTGTGGTAATGCAAATATGGTCCAATCCAAGGGTGCAAAGCTTTTGGAGACTTACCCAGAAAGACTCACAGCTTTAATCGCTGCCAAAGGTGATTCTAACATGTATTGTGAATACTTATGTAAATGAGATATTTCTGTGTTTCATTTTCAATACATTTGAGAAAAAAAAATGAAACATGTTTTCACTTTGTCATTATGGGGTATTGTCTGCAGTTGGTTGAGATAAAAAAAAAAATTACAACTATAATTTAATTCATTTGGAATTCAGGCTGTAAGAAAACAAAATGAGGAATAAGTTAAGGGGTATGAACACTTTCTGAAGGCACTGTATATCTGCAAGAAAGTGATAAATGAGCGACTCTTTGAAAGGGGGTCATATATACATTGCCTTATAATTTTTTTAAAAAGCTATCATGCTATAATCGCCATTGTTTCTCAGACCAAATCTTCATTCTGGTTTAAACAAAGCAATCTGATCATGCTCCAGTAATTACACGCTACAGGGATTTTTTTTTTAAATGGCTTCTGCAAAGCACATCCACACGTCCAATCAACATCCACACATTGATTTCATTCTTCGGGTCTTTATTCAAACACAAACATACTTGGAATAAAATGGGGTCAAGTTTGGACGGTCGTACATATGCAAATAGGCAATATTGTAAATTTCAGGTCCATGGACAGCAGCAATATCGGCATAGTGATATCTGTCATCCAGCACCACATAACAGTAGACAGCAGCCATCTCATGTGAAGTTGGCACTGGGGAAATCCCATGTAATGAGAAGCGAGGCCTAGGAGGCAAAAAGACTGAAGGACAAGACTCCCACAAGAACTCTATGCTAAACTGTTCTGCCACATTCATTTACATTTACATACATCTTTAGATTTGTAAATAATAGGGAATACATCTGCAAATAATTTAAACTGTTTATTCAAACTACACTGTACAGCTTTTGTGTGTCTGTGCATCGTAGGTACAACTGTAAGCAATTCCGTTCTCAAATGTCTGTTTAATGTGAGAAACAACATGAAAAACACCTGTTAGACCATTACAATGCGGACTGTCGTGCATTTTTACTATTACCAACAAGACAACGAAGTGATACGTGTCATGGAGACTTATAACGGATACTTTCCAAACCTCAAAAGTTCCTTCGCTGAGTGATATTGTTTACTACACTATTATGCATACAATCCAAGTCATACATTTATTGTCATTCATACTCTTATTTTTAACCAAATATCATTGCAAAAGTGTTCATTGTGTCAATTCAGAGCTCGGAAATATTGGAATAATGTGATTAAGGGGACTGACACTCAAGGCACACAACAGGATAACACAACAGGATAACACAACAACCACATTTTCAATTGACAATCATTGCTTTAAATGGATGTGGTCGATTGTTTATATATGCCTACACAAATCTATGTATTTAACTTGTAAACCAAGGTTGGATTAGTTGGTCTGTTCTAATTGCAGCATATTGGACGACTCCACCATCATTGATCATTCGCGACTTTAAGTCATTCCTGTTATCTCTAGAGCATCCCGTATATCTATAGCGCCGCATTACTTCCCCATCTTACCATGGATAGGGTTTGGTGCATTCCGGAGTTCATTTATGGTCCCACAAAGGTAATCTTAGGAGAAATTCATTTTAGCATACTGTAAATGCCTGTGCATAATGTGCATAACATAGCATAATTATGTAGAAGCAGCCTTTATTTTCAGACTCTGCAGGCCTGCTGGGAGGAAACATATTACAATAAACAGGTAAGATTCATCCCACAAAAACATAAACAACAGAAAGAGTTGTATTTCAAGACAGTTTAGAGAAGGTGGTCATGAGAGTTCTTAATATCACTTGCAAATTGTGAGGCATGAGCAGTTGTGAAATGTTGCGAGAGGCCCTTCTGAAAGAACATGATATGAATGAACATACAATATACTTTAAAAAAAACTTTATTGTAAGGCTTGAGACAATTGAGACATGGATTGTATATGTGTGCCATTCAGAGGGTGAATGGGCAAGACAAAATATTTACATGCCTTTCAACGGGGCATGGTAGTAGGTGCCAGGGGTACCCATTTGTGTCAAGAACTGCAACGCTGCTGGGTTTTTTACGCTCAACAGTTTCCCATGTGTATCAAGAATGGTCCACCACTCAAAAGACATACAGCCAACTTGACACAACTGTGGGAAGCATTGGAGTCAACATGGGCCAGCATTGTACACTCAGTACATTAATAGTATTGGTACTGTGTTCTTGTCGTAACCTGTAAAGCTGGCGCAGCCTGCGAGGCAGTGGGAGGTGTAAGTGATGCCGTTGTCTGAACACTCAGGGTCCCACTCCCCAGCCAAGGAGGAGCAGTCTCCGTTACATTCTGACAACAGGCTGCCATCGTACACCAGGGACCTGGGGACAGAGAAAATGGCTGGTAATAATGATGTTTAAATAATTGTTGCTGAACTATCATTGACATACGCACAGTGACAAAACAGCCAGGAATCCTGGCTCAGTAACAACCATACTGAATATTCCCACAAGAGGGAGCCCCGGCACAAGCCTATGTGTGTTTTGGTCAAACTCTCCCTCATATTCCACTGATCAAAACTTTTGTTTTTATCAACCCACCAACCAACCAATCAGATGTCATATTTACCCGTTGTAGGACACGGTCAGACTTAGTGCCAGACTGCAGAGGGAGGAGGAGGTAGGCCATGAAGGAGGTGACGAAAGACAGCTGGGCTCCAGACACAACGCCAAGCTTATACCTCTTCATCAGTAGACCTCCCAGGAATATCCCCACTGCACCCACAGGCAGGTTCAACTCACCTGGAAAAGTTATACTCACACGTCTTTAGTGCTACCAGTGTGCTGGAGTTTCATTTCCACTCATGTTCAACAAACCTACAGGGGATGGGAGAGAACAAAAAAAGTGTATTTCATGCCATTCAACATCAGTGCTGACAGGAGGGAACATTTCAGTTGGAGCATGTCCAGGTTTCTATGGCTTCGTTGAGACAGGCAGCCCAATTCAGTCATTGTTTTGAGTAATTGTTGTAACTTTAATGTGTTCATGTTTAAGGTAATTCATTGAGCTGTAATTAAAGATATTTCTTTACAGTTATTTACATATGTAATTGTATTGGTTAGTATTGAATTACGCTTTTGACTGCAAGTTCCAGAATGCCTTGCGACAGGAATGAGAGCGAGAACGCGCCAGTTATGTGCAGGTGCAAAGTGATTAAGCTGACCTTTCCGCTAGCATTTTACCTGCATTGCTCTGTAGAATCTAAAGTTCTTAAATGTAACGTGAACAAGTAATATTACTAAAAGAAGCGTTCATATCCACCCCGACGTCCCGAGTCATTACTTTGAAGACAGTTATTCTAAAAGTAATTGCTCTTTTGACCAATCAGATATGCTCTGAAAAAGAGCTGATGCGAAAATATCTAACGTGATAATTTCCCATCATTATTCAACAGGCTAATGGGTCTCCAGTTGTCTATATAAAGAGTATCCTTATTAAGTTTGGGAATCAAAGTAATTACACCTTGTTTTAAGGATGCCAGGAACTCCCCATTCTTGAAACATAGCAAGAATGAAGGGAATCAATTTATCATTGAATGCTTTATAAAACTCGCTTATTAAACCATCATTTCCAGGGGACCTATTGTCCTTAAGGCTTTTAATACAGTCTTTTATCTCAATTTCAGATAACTCGTCATCACAAAAATCCCTGAAATCATTATCTATCTTCTTAGCAATGTTTGCAACACGTCATGCTCTTATCAACTGAGCTACGAAGGAGCACGTCGACGTCACTAGAATGATGACAAGCAATTTTAAGGGATTCTAAAGGGAATCAGAATTCCAAACTAATTTCTATGGCAACACAGTTGTCAATTTTGTAAACAATCATTTTCGAACGTGTGTTGCCAAGAGACATCTAACCGACGTTCTATGGAACGTTTTCTGTGCGAAAACAAAAATTTTGCTGCTGACAACAAACTTGTTTGATTTTTGAGACCTGAGAACAATCGACTGGAAAATGCCTGGGTGCTTTTCAAGACTGGCAGAGAGAGTGCGTGGACGTCGGCGGCCTACTGCGTCGACAGGTTGTTCAAATTCATTTGTGGCTTGTTTTTCTTGTCTTTTTCTGTTTTGCAGGGTTCGTGATCGTCGACAGGTGGACAGCGACAGCGACTTCGAAGAGGGTATGTGGAGTTTACAACTCTTATTTTTCTACATTTAACAATGTCATTATAATTTGCGAAATGTTGTGTATTTCTATCATTCAGACTTGGCAAAAATGCTAGTGCTCGAGATGTTGTAGCTTGCTAGCTAACATTAACTTTAGTAACTGTTGCTAAGCAATCAACTTTTGCTACCTAGCTAGCTAATATTAGCAATCTTGCAATTTTTTTTTTATGTCCTAACAATAGTTTATTTTATATTCCAATGTTCCTCATTTTAGAATCAACTGTCCTGGATGAGGTCCAGTTGGATGTGCCATTGGATGATGTGCCAGATGTTCCACAGCTGCCAGTCCTCCTTGATGTCCAGAATGCTGCTATCATCCTTGAGGATGTGCCAGATGTGCAGACTATCCTTGAAGTACAATTTTCTGAAAGTTTGGGGTTTTATGTTTGAAAAATATCCCAGATATTCAAGTTGTGTCTCTTTAACATGAAACAAATCTCTTGTCTGCTTTCTGCTTTAGGAGGCCACTGTTATTTGGCAGTTGATTCCGATTAGGTTCAGCCCCCAGTACTGTGGGCCTGTTGTGATCAGGGTAAGAGGCCCCCCCCCCCACACACACACACAGTCACATCACTGTTACAATGTTTACTGTTTCCAACATGAATGTATTGTAATGTGCAGAACAATGCCGGTCCGGTGGTTAAAGCTTGGAGAACTTTCCAGTTCATCAGCCCCATCATCACCTACATGCATGGGGGATCCCAGGTATGTGTCTTTGTAACAACCTAATCATAATCTATATTGTCAGTCATTTGATCTTGATGGAAATGTGTCACAGTAATTGCCGAAGTGGTTTTGTTGATGTTGTCTTGTTGTTTATCTCAACAGCAGGTGGTGGTGAGGATGCACCACGTGAGTAGGGTGAGAGGCCTGGAGACTCAACTGGTGTGGGCCATCTCCAAGGAGACAGCCAGGCTTAGTCCAGAGGGCATCCCCTACTGTGCCACCAAAGTGCAGTCCATCACTTGGATCCAGGTAAGACGTAAATACTACTGAAACAGTAGTAGATTAGGCTTTTCTTCACTTATTCCATTTGGCCTTAATATGTATTCTCTCTTTGTCAGCGTGTGGCTGGCAGGGTGACCCACTATGCGTCTCACCTCCGCCACGAGACGTCTGTGGACGTGACGCTTGGCTGCTACGAGGTAAATAAACGATTTCCTATGTATATAGACTAGACATTACTGGGCATTTTTGCATTCGATTTGGTGTGTTTTCTAATAACGTGTGTGTGTGTGGTAAACCGGTGTGCTGTGTGTGTTTTGAGCAGCAGACTGATGTCTCAGTGGTGTACGCCACTCTCCACATGGGGCTGGACGGGCTTCTATCCTCTTCAGCGTGGTCGGAGGCTGCCTCCTTCTCTACTCCCACCACTCAGCAGTTCACTGACCCAGAGCCTGAGGGCCACAACTGCTATGAGGTCAGACGTTACACACACATACTATTGACTAGGAGCATTAAGATCCTTCCATTGACCGATTGTTTGTTATGTCATTGCACTGGTCACTGATTTTGAATGCTTGTTTTGTTGTCGTAGGGTTGGGAGGAGGACCTGCTGCCTGAGGAGAGGGAGGTTCCTCTGCTAAAGTGAGTTCCTCTAAATGTCTGTGTAGTCTGAGCTTGTCAAATGCTGAAGGATAGTGGTCATAATGCTGTTATCCCCCATTGACTCTAATGGTTGACATGCTTCATTCCCTCCCTTTCACAGCCTCTACCTTACCACCAAGAGAGTGGAGGATATTGCCCTGAGGCTCGTCTCCTTGCGCCAGGCCTTCACTGTGCGTGGACCCACTGTTCTTTTTGTCTCTGTGACTTCTTGTTCTGTCTCCAAGAGGAAGATGTCTCACCCTAACTCTTCCCTCTTCCCTAGACCCTGCTTGGTTCCACCCTGAGCAGGAACCATCTGTTTGTGGCGGGAAAGGTCCTCCTGGGCGGCCTTGTTCAGGCCAACCACATGGTAACTCACTAACTCATTCTCTTTCAAGGGAAAGAGAGCGTCCCTGAGGGGAAATGTGTTCTGTTCACTAAGATGCTCTTTTCTTTGTCATAGGACGAGGCCAAATTCATCAGTACCTATAATGACTTTGTGGACTACCTGAGTGACCCCTCCAAGCGGAATGACATTGAGAGGGAGCTGGCTGAGGCAAAGGTGAGTTCATTAACTCTTTCAAGTCTCACTGAGTTCTTCCACATGCATGTCTTTTATACATCACAGTAGCTGATATTTATGAAATCATTCCTATTTTCTCCAAACGTGTTTTCTTGTCCTAGATCCATCATGTGAACATGATAGATGTCCTCTTTGAGCTGGTGCTGTTTGGGATGATGACAGCTCAGAAGTCCCTGATGGTGGTAAGTAGCATCTCACTGGAACATGTTTTGATATCGCTCTATTAGCAGTTTCACTTAAATTCCTCATCTCTTCTCTTATCTTTTCTCCTCCTTTGTTTCCTTTAGCACCCTGGTGGGTTTGTGGAGCGTCTGTATGCTCTCCTGTACTCCTTCCTGCCCACTGCTGCCAACATGGAGCCAGAGGCTGATAGAATCCTACTGCTGCTCAATGTAAGAGTCAAGAGGTTACTTCCTGTTTACTTCCATATTCTTAGTGTACTTCCTTTTGACTTCCTTATTCATGGTTAACCAGGTTTCAATGCCATTTTAGGGGGAGTATTTCTAATTGTCTCTCTCCTCTTGATAAGCTAGTAACTCAGAGCCATTTTCTATGTGTTGTGTGGTGTTCTCTTCAGGGCGGACTGATGGCTCTGCTAGATGACATGTTTGGCCAGCAGCTGGCCTGGTACTTTAACTCAGAGTCTCTGGTCACTGAGCTCTCCAGCCTCCTGGAGTACCACTTGGAGAACCTCATGGCCAGCATGTAGTCCTACTGCAGGGACCATACTCCTTTCTCCTTCTCTCTCTCTTTTGAAGGAATTGAGGACTTGAAGTGCTTTGTTGAACCCTGATTAGTTAACACGCATTAATTTAATGTATTCTCTTGTTTTCTCTCCCCACAGGATTATTGTGACACTTTGCCACCCAACAGGGATCTAGACACCAATGCACTACATTACTTTGCACTGAATTTGACATTTTAAAATAAAATAAGTTGTAGTTCAAAAACATTTTTGTTTCTGTCTTTTCATCTATTTGGTTTTATGACCATTTCCTCTTCCTGGAGGTATAATGCATATATTAGAATATTACATGAACAATGATGCTTTATTATCTGCATATGGAAATAAAAAACTATGTTTAGTTGATTTACAGATACTACAAGCCCACACTTATATGGTTTTGTACTGTGGTTTGTGATACTGGGGCGGCAGGGTAGCCTAGTGGTTAGAGTGTTGGACTAGTAACCAGAAGGTTGCATGTTCAAACCCCCAAGCTAACAAGGTACACATCTGTAGTTCTGCCCCTGAACAGGCAGTTAACCCACTGTTCCTTGGCCATCATTGAAAATAAGAATTACTTCGGGGGAAGTCGTGACAGTACCCCCCACCCCCCTTGACGCGGGGCTCCAGCAGCGCACCAACACCAACCTTGGGGACCACCCAGAGGGCGAGGTGCAGGGCGATCTGAACGGAGACGGTGGAAATCCTGCAGAATTTAATTGTCCAACACGTCCTCCACCAGAACCCAGCATGCCTCCTATGGACCGTGCCCCTTCCACTCCACAAGTTACTGAAGGCCCCTCGCCCGATGCCTCAAATCCTCGATGTCCAGAGGGGGCAGAGGAACCTCCCGCACCTCAGACTCCTGGAGCGGACCAGCCACCACCAGCCTGAAGTGACACACATGATTGAGGGGTTAATACGGTAATCGGGTGGGAGCTGTAACCTGTAACACACCTCGTTCAGTCTCCTCAGGACATTAAACGGCCCCACAAACCGCGGACCCAGCTTTCGGTAGGGCAGGCAGAGGGGCAGGTTTCGGGTCGAGAGCCACACCCAGTCTAGTAATGAGGGAATGTAAACCAGGTGTGTGTACAATCAAGACAAAACAAATGGAAAAAGAAACGTAGATCGGTGGTAGCTAGAAAGCTTGTGACAATGACCTCCGAACGCCGCCTCATGAGAGCCAGATTCATCATAACGCTTCATGGTTTTTGCGACTGCACTACAAGAATCTTTCCTTATTGACTGACCTTCATGTCTTAAGTAACGATGGACTGTTGTTTCTCTTTGCTTATTTGAGACTTGGTCTTTTACCAAATAGGGATATCTTCTGTAAACGGGCGGCAGGGTAGCCTAGTGGTTAGAGCATTGGACTAGTAACCGAAAGGTTGCAAGTTCAAATCTCTGAGCTGACAAGGTACAAAATCTGTCGTTCTGCCCTTGAACAGGCAGTTAACCCACTGTTCCTAGGCCGTCATTGAAAATAAGAATTTGTTCTTAACTGACTTGCCTAGTAAAATAAAGGTTAAAAAAAATAATAATAATAATAATAACATCCCTTCCTTGTCTCAACACAACCTATTGGCCCAAACGCTTTGAGAAGGATAGAAATTCCACAAATTAACTTTTAAGAAGGTACACCTGTTAATTGAAATGCATTCCAGGTGACTAGCTCATGAACAGGTTTGAGAGAATGCCAAAAGTGTGCAATGTGGTCAAGGAGAAGGATGGCTACTTTTTTGCTTACTACATGATTCCAATTGTGCTATTTCATAGTTTTGATGTCTTCACTATTATTCTAAAATGTAAAAAATTGTAAAAAGAAAGAAAAACCCTTAAATGAGTAGGTGTGTCCAGACTTTTCTGATTTAAACAAAGCAATCTGATCATGCTCCAGTAAAATACACGCTACAGGGAATGCAAATAAAAATGGCTTCTGCAAAGCACATATACATTGTCCAATCAATCACATTTGTCAATATCAAATCAATCAGGGTAGATTGATCTGGGCATTTAAGATTTGGGCGAGTGGGTGAGTTAATCAACTGGGTAGGATTCATAGAATTACAAAACATTTTTTAAATCATCAGACACAGGCTTTAACGAACACCAGTTGAGATCACCAATCAAGTTCATTTCATGGTAATTTAGAAGTTTAGACATAAGGTGTGTCAAAGAAGAAAATGCATCATCGAGAACACAGGGGGGTCTATAACAGCCAATCACAGTTATAGAGAGTTATAGAGAGACCCTTTGAAACGTCAATATTCAAAGCAAGAAATTCCAACTGTTTACATATAGTTTCAGACTTTGCCACACTTACAGGGAATTTTAGTATTTACATATATAGCCACACCCCCACCTTTCTTAAAACGATCAGTGCGATCAACATTGTAACCACAAAAACAGACTTGCTGAGCCAGGTTTCAGAAAACACAATTACATCAGCATCAGTTGATTTAGCCCAAATCCTAACCCCATCAATTTTTGACAACAGGCTGCGTACATTTAAATGAAAAATACCAAAACCAGATCTTGATTTAAAATCAGAGGGGGTTTGGAGACATTGTATATCAGGGCCAGGGTTAGGTTGCACGTTACCTGATATCAACAAAAGAAGAATAACTAGGCACCTCGGTTTAATAACATTGTACGGCTTCTCTTTTTTAAGAGACCTACCCGCAAGCGAATTCTACAAGTGAGTTTCCAGACAATACAAAACAGTCATTTAAAACCATTAGACCTTGGTAGTGCAACAAATTTGTACTGTTCACATCATGCCACAAATACATCGGCACTTGGATGAGTGGACCGAGTGAAAAAGAGCGAGTTCCTGCAGACAAAATGTCTAATGGACGGGAGAGCACATTGTCAGATGTCCTCACCCAGCAGCAATGTTCGTTTTCTCCAGAGTTCAGTAAAGTCAGTGCAAGGTGCAATATACACAAAATAGTCGTTTTCTCTGACAAATGTAAAAAAAATAGAGACCAAAGAATGTAAGGGGAGGACAGCTGTATGTATGAGTCTGAATGTGAGTATTTGCGCGTGTGAGTAGATTGGCTATTGAGGTCGTAGGTACAACTGTAAGCAATTCCGTTCTCAAATGTCTGTTTAATGTGAGAAACAACATGAAAAACACCTGTTAGATCATTACAATGCGGACTGTCATGCATTTTTACTATTACCAACAAGACAACGAAGTGATACGTGTCATGGAGACTTATAACGGATACTTTCCAAACACCAAAAGTTCCCGCGCTGAGCGATACTGTTTACTACACTATTATTCATACAATCCAAATCATACGTTTATTGTCATTCATACTCTTATTTTTAACCGAATATCTTTGCAAAGGTGTTCCTTGTGTCAATTCAGAGCTTGGAAATATTGTAATAATGTGCTTAAGAGGATAACAGGATAACACAACAACCACATTTTCAATTGACAATCATTGCTTTAAATGGATGTGGTCGATAGATTTGTATAGGTGGAGCAGTGTGATGTTGTTCCCCTAGATTATGCACCAAATTGCACACAAGGACCAATTCAAATAGGCCAGGTCAAGAGGGGATGTTAATAATTTGATAATAATAATAATTCAGTGTATTTTTTTTATTGAATTACAGCTGCATAGCTAATGTTTTTCTTTGGTGTAAAAACACTTTTTCATATCAATATTGTACATACATGTGATTGTATATTTTGGTTTGGTCCATCGCAGGTTATTTGTATTTCCATACCCCCTTATTGTTCTCTTTTGCCTGACCTTCGGCTTGCAAGGTATGTTGTCCTTGGCTCCGAAATTGTTCAATATAAAACCGTGGTAATGTTACACAAGGTACTGTTATGCACCATAAGTTTGTTAAAATGTGGATAATATAAAGATGTATGTTATCAAGGTTCACAAAGCTCGCTAACTAGGGTATCTATTGTAACTTGTGAGTACTTGGGACAGTTTTTGAGTGAGTGTCCATGTGCTTGCGCAGGTGCCTGAGAGCTAGGACTGCGCCAAGGGTTAACATAATGTGTGTTGTCTCTTCGTGTGCAGGGCAAATAAAAAATAATTCAACTAGCAGACCTCCAGTTGTGGCAGCGTCCTAATTAAAAGTACACAATGCAGAACGAACCACGCTACATAGGCATATATAAAGAATGTATTTAACTTGTAAACCCAGGTTGGATTAGTTGGTCTAAACAACATGCACCCCGATAATCGCGTCATGAATCGGGACGGGCTCCTACATCCTCATATACACATTATGACATAATAAAGAGTTTAATGTTTCACGAAATAAAGACATAGAAGCATACCCATTTATACAGGTTCTACACATTCCATTTCTCCATGGCAATAGAATGTAAACATTCTATTTTGCGCCAAACATCCCTACAACTCAATTCTAAGTGCAGCATATTGGACGACTCCAGTCATTGATCATTCGCGACTTTAAGTCATTCCTGTTATCTCCAGAGCATCCCGTATATCTATAGCACTGCATTTCTTCCTCATCTTACCATGGATAGGGTTTGGTGCTTTCCGGAGTTCACTTATGGTCCCACAAAGGTAATCTTAGGAGAAATTCATTTTAGCATACTGTAAATGCCTGTGCATAATGTGCATAACAAAGCATCATTATTTTCATGATCTTCAAAGGAATTCTGTAGAAGCAGTCTTTATTTTCAGACTCTGCAGGCCTGCTGGGAGGAAACATATTACAATAAACAGGTAAGATTCATCCCACAAAAACATAAACAACAGAAAGAGTTGTATTTCAAGACAGTTTAGAGAAGAATTGTGAGGCATGAGCAGTTGTGAAATTTTGCTAGAGGCCCTTCTGAAAGCACATGATATTGTAATTCGTGGCACGGTCTCACACCTTACCTCATCTTGCAGAAGAAGCTCATTGTCCACTATCTGCTGCTCCAGAGTCAAGGCCAGGTCCCTCCCCATGTCACCATGGAGCACATGAGCAACTGGCTGGTGTCTCAGGGCAAAAAATCCCTTAGGGAGAGGTGAGCACCACGTCAGCACTCACCTTCACTGCCATTCCCTGCCACCAGCAGCACTAAAGGAGGTGTGGGTAAAATAAACAACAGAAAAATCAGAAGCCAGGAAAGTTGAATTGCTCTGTGTTTTATTTGAAGGGTGTGGAAGGAAACCCTGGAGGTCGAAACGACCTCGCTCGGCTGGTAAGAGAATGAGAGTTAGAGACAAACTACAAGTTAGTGAGCTCTTTACTAGCCTTTCAACAACGAGTTAGCACAGCAGAATAGATCTGTTGTGAAATTACACCAATGGGACTTCCTGTTTCATACTGCAGGCCTGGGAAGTAAACACTTGCCTAAAAATGATGAACATAGAGCACGAGGCTTTCTGCAAGCTCCGCCGCTCCATGCACCCCACCTCGCCAGCTGACATGTGAGTTCCATGTACTGCCCTGCATATGACTTGATCCATTTATCTACACATCTGGAACTACGCAAAAACAGACTAAGACAGTGTTCTCTGTGAGCACATTGCACATCGTTTAGCGTTGTCTTCTCCTTTTTGTTGATTTCAGCGATCCTATAGTCCACAGCATCGTGGAGAAAGCTGTGAGAAGCATTCCGGGCGAGCAGTCCAATGAGCCCCGTAGCAACCTGCTCAGCCCATCTCAGGTGGTGGTGGAGGTGGTGCCCAGGCTCCTCCTGGCCCTGTGGCTTCAGCCAGAGGAAGGCCATTCAGAGCACCCAATCCTAATAAGCGGGATGGCCGTGGGCATGGTGGCGGCCGTAGTGGAGAAGCTCTCCTGCATGTTAAAGGACCCTTCACCTCATCCCTTTCTCCCGGGCTGCTGCTTTTGACTCTGTGCGGTCGATCCTCGGGAGAATCAGTCAGTCCATCTCCACAGATGACCTGCAGAGCCCTTTTTATATGAGCTCTGTCTGTGGCTTTGTGGCTGACGAGGTGCAGAGCTGCTTCAAGCCCCCTGCAGCCACCCTAACAGTCCCCCCTGTGCTCGCGGTGGCCGTTTCCACCACACTACCAGCTGGCATCCAAGCAGGTGAGTAGAAATGATAGAGAGCACTCTGACAGATGCCTGTCCTGATGACATCTTGGTGCCTTGTAGTAGTAGAGCTCATCAGGATTGTTGTTTTCACCCATAACACAGACCCGGCTTCTTCCCACCTGGAGGTTGAGGACATCACCCCTAAGACAGAGGCAGATCCGGGTTCTTCCAACCTGGAGGTTCAAGACATCACCACTAACACAGAGGCAGATCCGGCTTCTTTCCACCTGAATGTGGTGGACATCACCCCTAATACAGAGGCAGAGCCCATCTCTTCCCTCTTGGAGGTTGTGGACGTCACACCTGAAGAAAGGACTCTCACGATGGCTGCCTTCGCCACTCTGCCAGCTGACATCCAAGCAGGTGAGTAACACTTAGAGAGCACTCTGACAGGTGTCGTTTGTCATGACATCTTAGTAGAACCTTTCAACTGGCCAGTGTTAAGAAGCTACGGTTTGCATTAGTTTACATTCTGATCCTCTTTTTTCCCTTTCCAGAGGATGTTGCTGTGGTCATCCCGGATGTCACCCCACACGTCACCAAGGATGTGACACTGGATGTTCCATGCAGAGCTAGAAAAGGGGCAGTCCGGCGATTATTTTGCAGACTTTGGAGGGCAGTGTGCTGCTGCGCCTGCCACAAGGAAGAGGACGAACAATATTAATTATTCATCACACCTGCAGAAAAGGGATTGAACCATAGAGCATTAAATTATTCACATTATAATTGAACTCAATTCTGCTTTTCTTCTGTTTACTACTTAATTTCAGAACTTTTCTATAAACTTGCAAAGTGAAAGTGTGGATTAGGTTGTGTAAATAAGTGGGGCACATCCCAATTTTGATGCTTTGAATAATTTACTTTGTACATTAAAAAAAAACATGTCTAAGCAAACAGCTGGAGGCAGGGCTTTCTCCTATAGAGCTCCATTTTTATGGAACGGTCTGCCTACCCATGTCAGAGACGCAAACTCGGTCTCAACCTTTAAGTCTTTACTGAAGACTCATCTCTTCAGTGGGTCATATGATTGAGTGTAGTCTGGCCCAGGAGTGGGAAGGTGAACGGAAAGGCTCTGGAGCAACGAACCGCCCTTGCTGTCTCTGCCTGGCCGGTTCCCCTCTTTCCACTGGGATTCTCTGCCTCTAACCCTATTACAGGGGCTGAGTCACTGGCTTGCTGGGGCTCTCTCATGCCGTCCCTGGAGGGGGTGCGTCACCTGAGTGGGTTGATTCACTGTTGTGGTCATCCTGTCTGGGTTGGCGCCCCCCCCCTTGGGTTGTGCCGTGGCGGAGATCTTTGTGGGCTATACTCAGCCTTGTCTCAGGATGGTAAGTTGGTGGTTGAAGATATCCCTCTAGTGGTGTGGGGGCTGTGCTTTGGCAAAGTGGGTGGGGTTATATCCTTCCTGTTTGGCCCTGTCCGGGGGTGTCCTCGGATGGGGCCACAGTGTCTCCTGACCCCTCCTGTCTCAGCCTCCAGTATTTATGCTGCAGTAGTTTATGTGTCGGGGGGCTGGGGTCAGTTTGTTATATCTGGAGTACTTCTCCTGTCCTATTCGGTGTCCTGTGTGAATCTAAGTGTGCGTTCTCTAATTCTCTCCTTCTCTCTTTCTTTCTCTCTCTCGGAGGACCTGAGCCCTAGGACCATGCCCCAGGACTACCTGACATGATGACTCCTTGCTGTCCCCAGTCCACCTGGCCATGCTGCTGTTCCAGTTTCAACTGACCTGAGCCCTAGGACCATGCCCCAGGACTACCTGACATGATGACTCCTTGCTGTCCCCAGTCTACCTGGCCATGCTGCTGCTCCAGTTTCAACTTCCACCTGACTGTGCTGCTGCTCTAGTTTCAACTGTTCTGCCTTATTATTATTCGACCATGCTGGTCATTTATGAACATTGAACATCTTGGCCATGTTCTGTTATAATCTCCACCCAGCACAGCCAGAAGAGGACTGGCCACCCCACATAGCCTGGTTCCTCTCTAGGTTTCTTCCTAGGTATTGGCCTTTCTAGGGAGTTTTTCCTAGCCACCGTGCTTCTACACCTGCATTGCTTGCTGTTTGGGGTTTTAGGCTGGGTTTCTGTACAGCACTTTGAGATATCAGCTGATGTACGAAGGGCTATATAAATAAATTTGATTTGATTTGATTTGATTATTTGACAACAAAAAACGGAGGGCGCTCAACCAACGTTGAGTTGAGGTGCAACCAAATATTTGAATCATCATAGAAAAGGAAAAAGCCCAACTCTTGCTCACTATAAAAAATGCATTGTTTTATTCAAGCAAGGTTAAAAGATTAACGTTTCGGCCTAGTCTTTGACGATATGCAAGTTCTGTTTGCCCAGTAAAAGGGTGACCCAGACTCACCCTGGTTCTTGAGGGTTGAAGACAGTGAAAAATTATCATTAAGTAAATGGGACTTTTCAATTATTGAATAAAAATCTTTAATGAACATGAATTTAAATACAATTGACTTGAGGATTTAGAGCAGGCAAGCTGACTGGCTAGCCCTGAAAGCCCTCTGCCTCTACCTCTGTGTGGTTCATCTCAACCAAGAGCTTGTGTGGGTTGTCTTTCTCTGTGGGTGTGAATCACTATGACCTCTCCCTCTGCCTGCCATTTGGCTGATCAGAAGCCTTCTGCTCTTTCTTGCTCACATGAACAGGAGGAATGGCCTCTGGGGTAACCTCCTCCATCTATCTAATGCCTCTTCCACCTCCTCTTTCTGGCTGTGTTTGATTGAGGTCACTCGTTCTCTCTCACTGGGTATTGGATAGTTCCTCCTCCTCTATGTCTTTGTGAGGGTGGGGGGAGTTATCCTGTTCCGGCGCCCTCTAAGGGTGTGCATCATAAACTCTCTCGGTGTGTTGAAGGGTTCAGTGGTTTTGGAGGGAGTCTGAAGTTCGATCTCTAGCGATAAGTGTAGGGGCTGTCCCGTGGTGGTGTCCCCCTCCCTCCAAAGGAGGAGCAACTGAGACATGTGATGAGGCCAAGGAAGATCACTCTGCAACGACGGGATAGGACACATCACAACACTGCAGCTCATTCATATTCAAACACACCTCAGAGTACGGACACAAACATGGACGCCCCCCCCCCCCACACATAGACAATGAACTTACCTGTACATATCAGAATCATACATTCTACCCCCACAAGTATTGATCCCCCACCTCAAACATGTTGAGTCAATTCCAGATGCTGGAATGCAGGTGCAGTAGGGCCAAGTATGTAATGATGTGATACCTGTGTACCCCATATCTGACCAGGTGAATCCAGGTTAACGCTATAATCCCTTATGGATGTCACTAGTTAAATCCACTTAAATTAGTATAGATAAAGAGGAGGAGACAGGTTAAAAAATATATTGTAAGGCTTGAGATATGGATTGTGTATGTGTGTCATTCAGAGGGTGAATGGGCTAGACCAAATATTTAAGTCCCTTTGAACAGAGTATGGTAGAATTTTGTGTCAAGAACTGCCATGCTGTTGGGATTTTCACACTCAACACTTTTCTCTGAGTATCAACAATGGTCCACCACCAAGGGGGGGAAACTCAATAGGAAGGTGTTCTTAATGTTTTGTTCACTCAGTGTAGATCAATCCCTAGCATATACTTTAATTTGTATGTGTACTGATACTGTAAATACACAAATTATATTAATGTTATCTACAATATATTATAATACCGTAAGCCTCCCTGCTGCAGGGGCATTTCCTCCTACAATTTTGAACTGATTTTCTGTATCTTTGTTCATTTTCACATTTATTGTGTTTGGAATGGCACTGTTACTACAGGAGATGATGCTATCATAAAGTATTTGATGTAAGTATGTAGGATAATTACCCATAATGCTCACTGACAGAATTTCCTAGTTCTGACTTGAAGGGCCTTCGATGATGTAGGGCAGGTCAGTAACCAAATGATTTTACTGTGCCCAGTCGCACACACTTTTATGGTCACACAAGTTGCCACCGGTGGATTCAAAATGAGTAGCCTAACAATTATTTACATGGCCCCAGGTACATTTGCAACCAAATTATTTTTCTGTGAGAAATCAATAATAGTTAAACACATAGGATAACAGTCAGCAATTGACAGTGAGCAATGAGCAAGATAAACATAGACGGGAAGTTGACAATAGCTTATTATTAGTGTAAATTAATCAGATCCAATCATTATTATAATCACCATCTCAATCATTATCACCATACCATCATAGACTTATTCTTCTGTACCTGAGACTCATCTGACACTACCTTAGACATGGCAGTCTGCAACTCAATACACTGCCCCTGCATGGTGTTCAGCGTCCCCTGCATGTGGTTAATCGAATGCTTAACATCGTTCAGCAGGATCTGAATCTCAAGCCTGCAAGAAATCAGGTGGTTCAACACACTGAGATGGCGAGAGGCTTCAGACCATGCCCATTGGACCATCTTTAGGATCCGTTCTCACTTAACACCAATCTAATTAGGAATGTAACTTTGTGCAGAAGATGTTACTATAGTGTTATTTAGAAGAGAAAAAGTGTACTTTGTCAGGCGCCAAAAGGATGACGGCATGTCTCCCTGCTCCAGTGAGCTCTGCTGGCAGGTCTTGCTCACTGTTGGAGGAACGGGAGCCAAATTAGAGGAAAAATATCTATGGTAAGATAATGTAATACAATCTTTAAACCCATCAGAAATATAGTGCTTACCTCCATGAAAATATTGGTCCATGTTATTTATGGCTGCATTGTCCCAATGTTGACCACTAGTTCCAACTTGTGATGAGAAGGTCTTGATGAAACGATCAAGTCAACATTTTGTTAGACATTTCAGAGATAGCATTAGCAATTGTACACGAGACAGTGCTTCCAGATATTGAGGTATCTTCCTTCTGAGGTATGTAAGAAAAATATTGTGTGTGAGTACTCACATGAAAGGTATCCATGATTCTAGATGAAGCCAATCATGTATGTGATTACCATCCTATGGGTCAGCAATGGAATGATTGCTACACAGCTTTCAGGAGACTATGTCCTGGGCCTGGATGAATCATTGAAATACAAGTAATATTGTGAATTTGTGATGAATAATTGCCATTGTAATTTGGAATATTCCATCAAAGTTATTTGTTTTGACAGTCAAAACAACTAACTCTTACGATTAATCACTTGACTTGAGTAACTTGAGTTGACGGAAGTAGCAACTTTATATTCTGACCTAGACACTAACTTGTGCAATGCCTAATGCACAATCTATGCATGTTATTGGCTCATCCTAGTATATAGCCGAGGGTCTCATAGTCCAAAAACAGCATTGGCCATTGGACTGCTCAGTCAAAACAACTAACTCTTACGATTAATCACTTGACTGGAGTAACTTGAGTTCGGAACTAAAACATTAAAAGTAGGCTATAGCTTGACACATATCCTTACCTTGGACAAGCCTATCCAAAAGGCCTGTCCAGTCGTGCGTGAAGATACCTTTAGGCAGATAAAAGCGCGGTACGGGTTGAGACATGCTCGGTAATGTGAATCTGTAACACTGATATAAAAACTAGTTTTCATTTATAATTTACACTGTAGAATGACCTGCAAGCCAATCAGAATCTAGTTTTAAACAACACCGTGGGTTCCATGGAACGTCACAAACATATTAGGCCACTTGCATCACAGATTACAGTCACTGAACATTGGTTTAATAGCTATATTGGCTATATGTACACTATATGCACATCGTATTGAATTGAGATTACATTTACTGCATCACTGTAATTATGTAGCCTAATCCTATGGGGATCATATGTGAAATGTCAGAATCATGGCACATGAAAACATAATGAAATTGACTGCAGATTATAAAATTCACTGTGACACAATATCCATGTAATTCCAATTAAATTACGTTGAACCAACGTGGAATAAACATTGAATTGATGTATGTGCCCAGTGGGAAGTGATCAATTCGAAAAGATTGAATACATACAGTATTACAAAGAAAGAGATACAAAAATTGCTTAGAAAAGCTTGAAAAAGTCTAATTTCCCCGGGCCACTCAAAAGTCAAATGTATGTACGCATTACAGTACATCGCTTTGGATGAAAGCGTCTGCTTTCAAATCCCTGACTCTCACACATATTTACAATCTCGCAATGTTTATTTCTGGGAGCAACTTCCAAAGAAGCTGAGAAGTGAACCATCAATGAGCCAGCTACAGGACAACATCGTCCGCATCCTCACGGCTAAAATCAAAGAGAGCGCAGATAACATCATGAATTTGGTGTAAAAGAACACTGTCAGTATCGTTAACCTGAAGAAATCGATTGATTTCAGTGCTGAGGAAGTAAAAACTCTGAAGCAGCAGAACGCAACATTGAACATTCAGGTTGAAAAGCAGGAGAAGAAACTCACTGAAATGGAGTCAAAAGGTAAACGAGAATGACCGGTATAGTCGGAGATGGACTCTTTCGAATTTATGGAATAGCAGAAAAATCTGACAAAGAACATCAAAGCAAGACATTTGCAGGGCAATAGGAGGAGCGATATGTTGTTGCAGGTTCTCTGGATGTAGTGCACCGCCTGGGTAGGCTGAGAGATGGGGAAAACAACCAGCCACCACGACCAGTGGTCATGAGATTCATCTCCAGTGAGGGACATGACATGGAAAAGTGCAAAGAAAAATGACTATTTAAAGAAGAACAACCTGAGGTTCAAGGAGGATCTGACAGCATTTGACAAAGAAGCTCAGAATCGTCTGTGGCTGGATTTATCAAGTGAGTTGTGCAGGACTGAGTTTTATTTGCATCTGATAAAACTTTATATTTCTTGCAACTAGTAAGAACTTTTCTTTTTGTGAGACCCTGGTTCATGTGAACGTATACAAGTTTAATATTCTTCATCTAGTCACTGTGATAATAAATGTCCATTTCTGTTTTTCTATTAATGCCAGGTGAATCGTAATATTTTTAAGAGACAGGAATGAGGTTTCTAAAGCAGTTTCCTGTATTGAAGACTTTTCCTTGGTATCCCAATTAAAGATAAGGTTACTTATATTGAAATTGTTTTATGCAAGGATGAAAAACAAAGGACTGAATTGAACTTTAACTAATTGAACCTCGGGTTGATGAGGGATATTTCGTTATACGGTCGAATATTATTATCCAAAGCTGAAGGGTTATCCAGGGCGGTTTATGTCTCGTTATCACTTGACTTACCCCCTAAAATTGTAAAGGACTTAGATAAGATTATTTATAGTTTTATTTGATGTGATATCCACAAAAATGATGTGGATATATTGAAGCAACATCTCAAGACATCAGTCAGGAAGTTAAGGCTTGGTCGCAAGTGGGTATTCCAAATGGACAATAACCCCAAGTATACTTCCAAAGTTGTGGCAAAATGACTTAAGGACAACAAAGTCAAGGTATTGGAGTGGCCATCACAAGTCAGGGGACTTCAATCCTATAGAAAATGTGTGGGCAGAACTGAAAAAGCGTGTGCGAGCAAGGAGGCCTACAAACCTGACTCAGTTACACCAGCTCTGTCAGGAGGAATGGGCCAAAATTCAGTAAACTTATTGTGGGAAGCTTGTGGAAGACCAACCGAAACGTTTGACCCAAGTTAAACAATTTAAAGGCAATGCTACCAAATACTAATTGAGTGTATGTAAACTTCTGACCCACTGGGAACGTGATGAAAGAAATAAAAGCTGAAAGATATAATTATCTCTAGTATTATTCTGACATTTCACATTCTTAAAATAAAGTGATGATTCTAACTGACCTAAGACAGGGATTTTTTACTAGGATTAAATACCAGGAATTGTGAAAAACTGAGTTTAAGTGTATTTGGCTAAGGTGTATGTAAACATCAGACTTCAACTGTACCTAGAAGTGCACACTATTCTTATTGTTTTTTAATGTATGTATATAGTCAACTATACAACTTCCACTACTACTACACTTTATATCATCCAATAATATATAATGAAAAACACTCAACATGAAGAATTTATGCAATTATGTTAATTTCAAATATTTATTTTGAAATATAGATTAGGTGCTCTTCTTTTTATAGCAGGAAGTAAAGGGACTGGACAAGGCTTTGCCTATAGCTGAAAACATCCTGGAAATGAGCGAACGCTTCCTTGGTTTCTTCTTGGTGGAGCATATACTCTCTGTTCGGCAGGATTCTTGATCATTGACAATTGCTGGGGGAAAAAATGTAAACATAACATTTTCTTTAACTGACCCTAGTTAGTGTGAAGAATTAGTATTGCATTATTATTATTTAAATTGTAATATTCTACATAATTTACAAATGTAGGGCGGCAGGTAGCCTAGCAGTCTCAATCCGCCTATTTAACACAGAAGTGTTACATAGGCCCCCCCAGGGCTTAGACTGTTTAGTGCCAAAAAGAAGGGGATAAAAACATGCTAAAATATATATACATACATACAAATATATATATATATTCATCAACTTTCTTATATCTCTCAGATTTAGGACAGACACTTCAGTTCCATGTAGTAAATCTGTCATTCAATGCGTTTGTATGGGCTATTAGCAGTAAGGCCGATACAAACCCCTCGGCCTAGACAGGGCTTAGATTCTTGTGGGTTAAAAAGCATGATCTTTACAAAGTTGCAACTCATTCTGGAGACAATAAAAGGCCATGTTAAAATGTGCAGTTTTGTCACACCACACAACGCCACAGATGTCTCAGAGACAGAGACTGAGAAAAATAGGAGCAAGGAAAAACGCTGGTTGACTTGTTTTGAGGGAGTGTGCAATTGGCATGCTGACTGCAGGAATGTCCACCAGAGCTGTGGCCAGAGAATTGAATGTTTATTTCTTTACCATAAGCCGCCTTCAATGTCGTTTTAGAGAATTTGGCAGTATGTCCAACCGGCCTCACAACCACAGACCAAGTATATGGCGTTGTGTTGGCTGTAGGGTTATGGTGTGGGCAGGCATAAGCTATGGACAACAAACACAATTGCATTTTATCAATGTCAATTTGAATGCACAGAGATACCGTCACGAGATCCTTATGTCACGCCCTGGTCTAAGTATTTTGTGTTTTTCTTCATGTATTGGGTCAGGCCAGGGTGTGGCATGGAGTTTTTGTATTGTGGTGTGTTTTGTCTTGGGGTTTTGGTGTGTAGGTATTGGGATTGTAGCTAGTGGGGTTATCTAGCAAAGTCTATGGCTGTCTGGAGTGGTTCTCAATCAGAGGCAGGTGCTTATCGTTGTCTCTGATTGGGAACCATATTTAGGCAGCCATATTCTTTGAGTTTGTCGTGGGTGATTGTCCTTAGTGTTGTTGTTCCTATCGCCGTGTTTATTTACACCAGTATCGGCTGTTTCGGTTTTCATTACGTTCTTTGTTTTGTAGTGTATTGTATTGATTCGTGTTACGTTTGTTTGATTAAATCGCAATCTACACGCTGCGTTTTGGTCCGACTCTCCTTCACCACACCATTCATCCGCCGCCATCACCTCATGTTCCAGCATGGTAATGCATGGCCCCATGTCGAAAGGCCTGCATACTCACCAGACATGTCACCCATTTAGCATGTTTGTGATGCTCTGGATTGACGTGTACAACACCGTGTTCCAGTTCCCACCAATATTCAACAACTTCGCACAGCTATTGAAGAGGAGTGGGACAACATTCCATAGGCCACAATCAACAGCCTGATCAACTCTATGCGAATGAGAAGTGTCACGCTGCATGAGGAAAATGGTGGTCACACCAGATACTGACTGGTTTTCTGATCCACGCCCCTACCTTTTTTTAAGGTATCTGTGACGAACAGATGCATATCTGTATTCCCAGTCATGTGAAATCCATAGATAAGGGCCTAATGAACATATTTCAATTGACTGATTTCCATAAATGAACTGTAACTCAATAAAATCTTTGAAATTGTTGCATGTTGCGTTTATATTTTTGTTCAGTACACATTTGAGTGTATTGACTTACCTGTTTCACTGACGGCAGGGGTCTGGTTCTGGGAAGGTGTTGGAGTGCAGTGGTTCTTCTTGTTGACCTTCTTTGTACAATGGGTAACAAACAGTCATTTGTACAGTAGGAGAAATTGCACACAAAAGGTATCAGTGTTCCATCATACAGTGTTCCATCATACAGACCATCATACTGTACGTAATGAATAAAAATAATCTTTATCATTTGTATTTTGATGACATATGTACCTTTGGGTTGAGTCCACAGAGAGCACTGAATCTTCCTCTCTTCTTTTCCTTTCTACCAGTTGTTGGAAGCCCAGAATTACCTACCTCGTCACTGCCAAGTACATTGTGTGATGACAACTGGGTCATGGAGGGAGGTGCAGAGCTAGCCTCATTGCATTTAGTTAGTAGTTCCCTAGTTAATGATTTGACCAGGGCATCGTCAAATGCATAATCGGTTGACTTCATTGCAACCTGGAGCATCTTCTCTGACCCAAATTCTTGAAGAAGCCCCTTGTAGACAGCCTTGAAAATCTTTTTGATTTTCAGATTCTGGGGGTAGGCTTGAGTTGGTTCAAGGCCTGAGGTGCCACAGAACTCAGACAGAATCCTCTTTGTGAGAACTCTTGATGTTTCACTAATGTCAGAGGATTCCAGTAATGTGATAGGGGTGATCATTGACAGCAATCTAACAATCAGTAAAAGTACCAAAGAGGTGTAGTCATTGCTAGTGGAGTCAAATGATGCATGTGTATCAGAGTCCATGGCTGATGGAGTTGATGGATGCACAGAGACACTAGACATCTCCAGATCTTTGTTGTCCATCTTGGATTCCACCTCTCCTAAAACTTGAATATCCACAGTTCCACCGTTGTGTGTGCTGCTGCCAGACAGAGAGGGTCCAGGCAATGATTTGGAACTAGACTGACGGCTAGTGGTCATGAGAGCCGGTCTGTCAGAGTCAAGTGTTCCAGCATCAGTTGGGGACAACCCATTGATTATGTTCATCAACTCTGATAATTCTTCTGATGAATTGGAGGCCACAGAACAGGTATCCATGACCTGATCGACCATTATATTGGTGAAAAGGCTCTTTGTGTCAAAGTAAACCTGTGAGGAACTAACGGAGATGGCAGAAGAGCTCGGCATAAGCCAACTTGTTTCCTGCAGAGAATCATCAGAGATGATAGTTTGGCAGAAATCGGATCCTTGTGATGGTGGAGGAAGCCAGAAGACAATCTGTTGTAGCAGACGTTTTATTGACTCCGTAGCAAAGGAGTATACAAGGTCAGATGGAAACTCCCTAGATTCTTCAGAAGCATTCAGTCCTGTCTTCAGCTTCAAAAGAATAGAGTCAGACACGCTCTTGCCAGCTGGCACAAAAAGAGCCTGGGGGATGTTGTGACTTTTTATGAGCTCATAAACTTTGTCAGTGAGCTCATGTGAGAAGTTCTGAAGACCGTCCCTGGGGCTGAGTCTCGCAAGTCTTCTTGTAATAGAAGTGACATCATCTGCAGTGGCTATGTGTTCCGTATCTTCTCTTGGAATGACCTCCATAACAGTGTCAACTATGGCAGAGATGGTTTGCCTTGTGTAATTTGTTGACCCTTGTGAATGAGTTGAGGAGTCACTCATATCAATGACCGAACTCCTAATGATAGGACAATAGATTTCAACAGGCCACTCATTGGGGACTGGAGTGCCTGGAAGAGAATTTGTAAAATCACTCTGGGACCCTCTGGTCATGGCAGAGGTGATGGACAGGGAGGACTTTGAGGAGGATGGCCGGTGTATCTCGTGTCCATCAGTTCTCACCATGTCAACATCCTCCAACATGGAGCCCACGATGGAACGAGTCAAGAGGCCTTTCTCTGAGGTGCTCATCCTCTCTGACATAGACACTCTCCTCTGGATTGTCATCAGAGTCTGACTAATTAAGGCTTTGGAATAACTTACCATGCTGGTCTGGCTGCCTTCATGTTCACTGTAAGTCATTTGTGTAGAAGTAGCTGTTCTGCATATGGATTCGGCATGTTTGGGGGCCTCAACCACATTGTCTAGGAGGACCGGTTGTTGCTGGGCAAAAAAATCCTTGACCTTGATGAACACATTGTTGAACAGGTTTACAGTGCCTGGCCAAATGATCTTTCCTTTCACATTGGCCCCGTTCTGAACACTGACAGGAAGGGTTGAAGCTGACAGGGATCTCTCTAACTGGCCAGACACTGAAGCATCAGACATTTTAGTGATCTGGGTGAAGCTATTAAGGTCTTTAGTGATGCTTATGACGATGTTGGATGCTGCAGAATTGGTGTGCAGAGAAGAGGTGAACAAAGGTGGAGTTCCACTCTTCTGAAGGATTTTGTTATCTCTATCATCACCATCGTTACTGGACTCTGCACAAATGTCTGCACTTCTACCATCAAGGCTGGTATTTACAATGCCAATTAACCCTGATTGAAGGATCCCACCAGCCATATGTGAGGCTTTCGTTTGAAACTCATCAGTACATAGTTTGTCAAAGGCTGTGGATTTAAGACTTCTAGAGGATGCCTCCTCCTCATCATTGTTGATCTCACCATGCAAATTGTCCTGTGTATTGACAGCATAGTCATCAACAGATAAATATGATTTGGAGGCGGCAAGGACGTCAATCTGAGAAACAACGGCATCCAAAAGCTTGGACAGGTCTTCTGTATCTCCTTTTAGGCTAGAGAGGCATTCCTCCATGGATTCCTCAGAGTGATACACAGTGAGGATCTGACTAATGACCTCCTTGGTACAGGTTTGAAGGTCCGCTTGGATTTCAAGAGAATCCCTATTACAAGTCACCTGAGAATCTAAACTTTCACTAGGAGCCTGTTTGAGAGTCTCATCATGTATTGGTGTAACACCATCGATGACCTTTACAGAGTCTTGGCAGGGAGTGAGAAAACGCCTCAGCATTTCTCGAAATCTATGATATATAATACGAGCAGCATGAAGGGTGCTCACTTTTGAAATTCTGACATTTTCAGAGTCATGTGCCTGCATGGACTGAACAATAGTCTCCACATCTGTTACAAAAGTGTCCAGCAATGTAGATGCTTCAGAGTCTCCCAGTAAGCTGTTTGTAAAGGGGTTGACAGATCTCAGAGCTTCGCTCACTGCCTTTCTAGCCTTTGTCTGGAAAGACACACTGGAGAGTTTCTTCATATTTATAACTGGAAGACTCAGGGTAGATTCACTGTTGGTGGTGCTGTCCTGTAGACCAAGTGGAAAAGTGAGATGGGAGAGACATTGTTCACTGTCTAACAACTCAGATGGTGAGGGGGAACACGAACTGGTGAAATCATTCAAGTCAGACATGATGCCATCCACGAATAGAATGGCCTCCAGAGACTCTTCAGAATCACACTCTCCAACAGAAGATGAGAACTTCTCCATCACCTCAGTCTTATACAAGACAAGAACCTGGCTGGCAATCGCTTTTGTGGTGTCAAGGAGGACTTGGTCTTGCAAATACTTTTTGAGAGCCAAGAGAGGTTTTGGGGTCTCACTTTGTCCTTTTTGTTCATTCATAGATGAGGGGGTTATTAAAAGTGGTTTACAAGAAATGGAGTCCGATGTGTCAGCCTCACCATTACTGGAATGACCGATGTCTAGGCACAAAGTTGGAACCATTGTGAAATAATATTTTGTGCTCTCCACAAATGTACTTGCGAGATAACCTTTTTCTGGACAGGTAAGAATCCTCTTCAGCGTATTTTTCATGTCGTAGTAACAGCCAACAGTGTAAGACCAGATCTTACTCTGATGGTTTTCAAGAAGGATCTGCTCACTCTGTGCAGGAGAGCAGGATGCCCTGATAGACTGGGTAAGATTGTCCATGTCTGAAACAAAGGTACTTACCAACTCAGAGGCCTCAGGGTCAATCATAAGGTCTCTGATCTCACCTATCCGAGGAGTTGGACTAGATGATATAGTGCCAGAACAACATAATGTACAACCCCTGAATCTTTTAACAATCTCCCGGATCGATTCAGTGGCCTTGGTCTGAAACTCCTCAGTGAGTAGTCTATCCATACTTTGTGTTGACAGACGAAGACTAGATTTGGCACCTTTGATATTGAGGTTGCTCTCTCCTTGTTTTAGCATCTCCTCAGGACTTTTACAAGCTTCAAGCATCTTCATATGGTCAGCAACAACACAAAGCAGTTCCCTCTTGTCGGGGTCAGATTCTTCCTTATTGCTGAAGTTCAAAACAGTGCCACTGAGGGCTGTCATGACCTGTCCTGTTAAATGTGTCATGTCCACCTCAACACCATCCTCTCTGAGAACAACAATCTGCTCAACACTCTTCCCATTAATATACATCTGAAGTATGTTGGAAACGCCAGACACCATCTCCTCAACAACCTTGGTTCTGGAGACACCACCACTGGCAAAAATAACAGGGGACATTCGGCCAGAGATGGGAGTTTGGATGGCCACAGAGATTATGGAATTGACCTTCTTTGACACTTCTCCAACAATAACCCGGGATAGACTTTGAGTGTCTACCTGGTCCTCTCTTTGGATACAGAGGACATTGTTCAGCGACTCTTTGAAGGAATCCTGGACACCAGTGAGGAGACTGTCCTCAGTAATCCCAAAAAAGTCCCTGAGTGGCTCAGATGATATAGACTCACCATCTCCCTGAGTATTTGGCAACACTGTCTGAGACCTTTGAGAATACAAAGCAAACAATACAGCATTCCATATTCAATAGTAGACACTGTAGTGACATTAATACATCATTCAGTAATCAGTTAAACTGGTCATTAAGAGTAAACTGTTATACAGATAACAAAACCTATTTTCACAAAATGGGTTATGAATAGTTAGGTGAAACCGGTTTCTTTAGGAATGACTGAACATACCCATTACGAGAGGAGCTTGATTTGGCCGTGCAAGACCTTGAGGATTTGCTGCTGCCTCTCTTGCGAACCTTCAGGTTTGTGCTAGAGGATCTCTCTGATTCTGTCAGAGACTTGCTGGATACTGGAGACACATGGCTGTATATCCGTACAAAACGGAAAATTGCAGGGATGATGACCTCCAGGATGGCCTCAGATACAAACCGCACAATCTCCAGGCACATCTCTGCAAGCAATGCCCTCATCACCTGTAGGACCGAAACAGTGTAGGTAGATTACTCATAGCCGGGCTCTGAAACCAAGCTCCTCGAAGAGATACCAACAATCTCACATATGTTCATGAGAATCATGAAAGTGGCATACATTGGAAAGCATGAAAAGCAGTAGGCTACTAAAAAGCTCTTTGAATGAAACTGTTTGTGATAATGTGGATGATACTGTAGATAGATAAAAGGTTTGTATCTAATATTCTTGAAACATCTATTAATATATCTATGAATCATTTTCAGGGTTAAGGGACTTACAGGGTCCATCCTGTCAATGCTTAACTGCCTCCATTGCCTATAGGAGATAATTAGATGTTTTTAGCACCAAAAAGCACACCAACACACATACAATTTATAAAATCCTCCAGATGACATTGCATTCAAATACTACAATAGAAGTTTGGACATACTCCTCAGTAAGTTTTTCCAGAAACCGGATGATAATCGGGTTGAAAGCATCCGGATCGATTGGCGGGAGGTCAAGAGCCCTGGTCTGACAGGCCCTGGAGACACACTCACTTAGGATCTTCTCATTAGATTGTCCCTGGTGAGATGTCCCCTGAACTGCCATCCCAGAGAATTCCACAGATGTAGAGGGACCTGTGTGCAAAGCAGCATTCACCAAGGTAAAGAAGTCAGAAAACATGTAACCTCCTGAGGCAAATATGTATTAGCCAACTTTGTGTACTTTGTGAAGTTAAGGAGCCAAGAAAGTATAACATGTGCACTCTGCTATTAGTCCTCTGCTCAATAGATGTCCATACTAAATTACATTTACATGCAAAAGGATTACATTCAGTGAAATTAGAGTTTAATTTATGACCTGCATCAGGGATCTGCTCCACTTTGTTTCTCTTGGTCCTCTTGGCCTAAAAAGACAATACAGTCAATGATATACACGTAGATACTGTATGAAGCCATTCCAATACAGCCCTTTGAGTAGAGCAAGGGTAAGACTGATTGCAGGGCTGTTCCCGACAAAAAAAAATCTTTGTCGACCGAGAGTCATCCTGTTCTAATGTTAAAATGTATTTTTCCATATCAGACACAGCCTATGTGTTTGAATACAATCACCTACATAGGCACTGAGCTTGGCTGATGCTTTAAGCACACTGTTTAATTAAATAATTAAGACACACAAATGACTCAAGAAAGAGCCCGATGGTGACACTGTATTAAAAGAAATGACAGCGAGTGCCTGTGTGACAGGTGCACGTTGTCTGGCTCTCCTCCCTACTGCAGCGAAAAGGCACCGCATAACAGCAACTGTTTATTGTGCTGTCCATGCTGAAGACGCAATATCATTTCAGCCATTTAGTTTCTTCCTTACAGTTCTGGAAACTTCTTCTTTACAGTTCTGGAAACTTTAGAGTGTTTTCTATCCTAATCTGACAATTATATGCCAGGTCATCTTATGCAGCACTCCATCACTCTCCTTCTTGGTCAAATAGCCCTTACACAGCCTGGAGATGTGTTGGGTAATTGTCCTGTTTAAAAACAAATGATAGTCCCACTAAACGCAAACCTGATGGGATGGCGTATCACTGCAGAATACTATGGTAGCCATGCTGGTTAAGTGTGCCTTGAATTCTAAATAAATCACAGACAGTGTCATCAGCAAAGCACCCCCACACCATCACACCTCCTCCATGCTTCATGGTGGGAACCACACATGCGGAGATCATCTGTACACCTACTCTCACAAAGACATTTTTTGGAATTTGGACTCATCAGACCAAAGGACAGATTTCCACCAGTCTAATGTCCATTGCTCGTGTTTCTTGGCCCAAGCAAGTCTCTTCTTATTATTGGTGTCCTTTAGTAGTGCTTTCTTCGCAGCAATTTGACCATGAAGGCCTGATTCACGCAGTCTCCTCTGAACAGTTGATGTTGAGATGTGTCTGTGACTTGTACTCTGTGGAAACATTTATTTGGCCTGCAATGTGAGGTGCAGTTAACTCTAATGAACTTATCCTCTGCAGCCGAGTTAACTCTGGGTCTTCCTTTCCTGTGGCGGTCCTCATGAAAGCCAGTTTCATCATAGCGCTTGATGGTTTTTGCAACTTGATGGTGTTTGCACTTGATGAAACGTTCAAAGCACTTGAAATTTTCCGGATTGACTTTCATGTCTTAAAGTAATGACGGACTGTTGTTTCTCTTTGCTTATTTGAGCTGTTCTTGCCATAATATGGTCTTGGTCATTTACCAAATAGGGCTATCTTCTGTCTTGGCTCAAACTGATTGGCTCAAATGCATTAAGAAGGAAAGAAATTCCTTTACTTAATTTTTTAACAAGGCACACATGTTAATTTATTAAATGCATTCCAGGTGACTACCTCATGAAGCTGGTTGAGAGAATGCCAAGAGTGTGCAAAGCTGTCATTAAGGCAAAGGGTGACTACTTTGAAGAATCTCAAATATAAAATAGATTTTGATTTGGTTAACACTTTTTTGATACGTACATGATTCCATATGTGTTATTTCATAGTTTTGATGTCTTATTCTACAATGTAGAAAATAGTAAAAAATTAAGAAAAACCCTTTTGACTGGTAATATATATATATGGATGATTTACAAAGCCAGGCACATTTAACAATTAGGCTATTGATTATAGACCTAATTTAGTTGGGTTTTCCTCTCTCCTCAATTTTCTTAGACAATTAGGCTAAGGCCAGGGCTGTTTCCCCGTCTCTGCTGCTGCTGCTGCCTCTGCAACATTGTTCTCAATCCCAATATGCTGGTTAACTTTGCTATTATGCACATAGCAACATAGGAAAGGGCGGCAATTCTACGGAGCACTGAAGATTATGTTTCAGAACCACGGACAGCGACCGTATCCAATGCAGGAGAAAGCGCATTTGTTATAAAATAATATTTGATTTATTAGTGTTGCACCATTATTGTAACATAATATAACCATATACAATTTCAGTATCACGTCTTAGCGTGATGGACTATGCCATCCCTGTGGCCTTGGCAATGGATTAGTCAACTGAGACAGGCGCGAATCAGACAGGTGTCCATGTGCACCATGAAGAAAAAAAAACTTTTGCAACTGCTCGACTTAAGAAATCCCAGTCAACCAACAGCCTATTGACCAAACTGTCGACCAAATGGGGTCAGCCCTAGAGTTACTATTAGGAGATAAAAGGGTATTGCATGGGCAATTTACCTTCCTCAGAACAACATGCTATAGGGGCAGGTTATAGATATGAAAGATATCACAAATATCCACATCTCTGCTCAATCTATTCCCTTACCTTGACTTTATTTCTCTTCACGGCATCCTGCTCCATCTGAGGCAGGGGATTCTTCTTCACCTTATCCTCATCTTCATCACTCTGATTATCAACAAAATCTCTCTCGGCTGCATCAGTATCAGTGCTCTGTTCAACTGTGGACCTGTTGGCACTGGTCCTCCTCTTGGTCTAAAAAGACAATACAGTCAATGACATACTGTATGTTGCCGTTGCTATACAGGCCTTTGAGAAGAGCTACAGTAAACAATTGGTGATTGAATATTAAGAGATGGAAGTCTGTTGTAAGGACAATTTACCCTCCAACCTCACAACAACATGTTATATGGCATGTTTAAAGTGTGGACATGTAAGACCCCAGATTTCCCTTTCTCTCCTCAGTCTATTCTCTCACCTTAACTTTTCTCCTTGTCACAGCCTTCAGCTCGATCTGAGGCAGGGGATCCTTCACTTCACTATCTTCTGGATAGTTTAAACCCAGGATATCATTCTTCATTTTCTGGACTTGACCTTCCAAACTTTGATGATCATGTGGATCTTCTTCGTTTAAACTCTGGAAGAAAAAAGACCATTCTTTAAATGCTCATGGATATGGACAATATACCACAGCTAAGAGCTGTTCTTACACATGACACAACGCACAGTTATTATAAAATGGTTACCAACTTAATTAGGAAAGTAAAAATAAATGTTTCGTCATACCCGTGGTATATCCATACCCGTGGTATACGCTCCGATATACCACAGCTTTCAGCCAATCAGCATTCAGGACTCAAAACAACCAGTTTATAATGTCCAATATATTAAAAAAATTTACAGGACAGGTTTTCGCTATAAATACACATAGATCCTACTGCCTGATATCAAGATTCATAATTAATGCGTTATGGAGTCACTTATTATTATTATTATTATATTTTCGGTAGAATTATGATAAATAGCCTACTGCTGTTATCTTTGCAAGGATCATATTTCAAATCAAATCCATTTATATATCCCTTCGTACATCAGATGATATCTCAGAGTGCTGTACAGAAACCCAGCCTAAAACCCCAAGCAGCAAGCAATGCAGGTGTAGAAGCACGGTTTGATGTATAGGTTATTATAATGCATGCATTTTTTTTTACAATATTAAAAATGATAATATTAGCGCCACATTAACGTTAGCCCACACCGCCACCCAGCTGCCACTACTTGCGGCACCCCTACCGTCATGTCCTGTAAACCCTGTGGTTCCTGCTGCAGCATAAAAAAAGACGGTGCAGCGGTTCCTGCACCACTGCATGGGGCTTCTCTGTTAGCAATTCATAGGCTTACCTTATTATCCTCCATGGTTAAAGTCTATGGCTGGAGCCTATGTTCCCATCATGTAAAACTTTACCAAGTGATTACCAAAGAGAGAAACTATCGCATTTTATACGGTAACTTAGCCAACGTCATAATGTGAATGCACTTTGACGTAATAAAACAACTTCAGGGATGATCTGTCAATCAATGCAATCAGCGACGCAATACTGGATCCCCATACCACTAAAAAGACCACTCGAAACAATAAATACTGGTGTATTAGCTACGTTTCCGTTTTTTTGTACAATAATGTGATGAGACAACAAATAAATAAGTAAACAACAGCCGTCACCAATGATGAGCAATACATAACATTGTAAATAAGAATGTGTTCTTAACTGACTTGCCTCGTTAATAAGGTTAAATCATTTAATAAAATGAAAATAACAAATCAAATGCAGTAATTTGAGATGAACGCTTGAGGGCGACTACAAACCAGTTTTGAATAAACGAGGACAGAAGCATTACATGTGTTGTTGGGTCAGAGACGAAGGGTCAAAGTTGAAATGAGAAAAGATGGTGGCCCACGCAGAAATACACGTGGTTCACCGTGGTGGCAGCAAAATAAACTTCAGAGATAGTTATTACAAATTACATGAGCTAAACGTGAATTAACAAGTATGGAATGGATGCAAACTGTAGCCCTGGCTAGCTACTGTGGCTAGCACGTTAGCTAACGTGTTACTGTATAGCTACAACAAGTATTCTAATCTTGAGAGAAACTCTTGTTGTCTGTGGTCCTGTAGCTCAGTTGGTACAGCATGGCGCTTGCAACGCAAGAATTATGGGTTCGATTCCTGGGAGCACCCATACATAAATGTTTATGTGCATGGCCATTGCTTCGTCCCACAACAAACTATTGTTTATACAGACGACTCGTTGCAGAAGCTTCTGTACGTGTAGCCTTGCGTCCTTGATCAACCAACTCAAACGAAAATAACGTCTCCACTTAACAACGCCATATTCAGTATCTCTAGGAACAATACTTTGCGGGACGAAGCAAGCATGATCGTCGCTTTGGGTCAAAATTATTGCTAAATGGCTTATATAGGGAGGCTGAAGAAATTCGGCTTGTCACTAAAAACGGTCACAAACCTTTACAGATGCACAATCGAGAGCATCCTGTCAGGCTGTATCACCGCCTGGTACAGCAACTGCGCAACGTATCACCCGGGAAAAACGACCTGCCCTCCAGGACACTTACACCACCCGATGTCACAGGAAGGCAAAAAAGACCATCAAGGACAACAACCACCCGAGCCACTGCCTGTTCACCCCGCTATCATCCAGAAGGCGAGGTCAGTACAGGTGCATCAAAGCTGGGACCGAGAGACTGAAAAACAGCTTCTATCTCAAGGCCATCAGACTGTTAACCAGCCATCACTAACATTGAGTGGCTGCTGCCAACATACTGACTCCATCTATAGCCACTTTAATAATTACAAATATTGATGTAATAAATGTGTCACTTATATTATATATATATTATATATGTATATGTACATATTCCTATTAATTCCTTTACACTTGTGTGTGTATAAGGTAGTTGTGAAATTGTTAGATTACTTGTTCGATATTACTGCACGGTCGGAACTAGAAGCACAAGCATTTACACTCGCAATAACATCTGCTAACCATGTGTATTAGATTTGATTGAATGTTTTCCCCATAAAACCTACCACTGCTTTGATTTCTAATTTGATCATTATTGGTTTATGCTGTGTTAAAATTTGTGTTTAAGCAATAAACTAATTTAAAAAAGAAAATCTCTGGTTGTAAACTGACTGCAGTAGCTATGTTTTTGGTATCGCTCATGTCATACTGCGTGTCATTCCTCAACTGTCTGGATTTTACATTCAT
>NW_022263273.1:0-66980 GCF_002021735.2 Oncorhynchus kisutch
CCATGTCCGATTTTTTAAATGTTTTACAGAGAAAACACAACATATATTTATGTTAGACCACCACAAATCAAAGGAAAACGCAGCCATTTTTCCAGCCAAAGATAAGATAGAGTCACAAAAGCAGGATTAGAGATAAAATGAATCACTAACCTTTTGAAAATCTTCATCAGATGACACTCATATGACATGCTACACAATACATTTATGTTTTGTTCGATAATATGCATATTTATATCGACAAATCTCGGTTTACATTGACGCCATGTTAAGAACTGCCTCCAAATATCCAGAGGAATTATAGAAAGCTACGCCAGATAACAGAAATACTCATCATAAACTTTGACTAAAGATACATGTTCTACATATAATTAAAGATATACTGGTTCTTAATGCAACCGTGTGTCAGATTTTTTTTAAACGTTACGGAAAAAGCCTAACATTGCAATAATCTGAGACGGCGCTCAGACGTAAAAGTATTTCTCCGCCATGTTGGAGTTAACAGAAATACAAAATTACAACATAAATATTCCCTTACCTTTGATGATCTTTCATCAGAATGAAGTGCAAGGAGTCCTAGTTCCACAATAAATCATTGTTTTGTTCCATAATGTCCAATACTAGTGTCCAAGTAGCTGCATTTGCTATCACTTTCAGCTCACGTGCCCAAAAACTGACTGCTGGTCCAGGATAACTTGCACGAAAACTTCCAAAGATATATTCCAGGTTGAATAAACTGGTCAAACTAAGTAGAGAATCAATCTTCAGGATGTTATTATCATATATATCCAATAACGTTCCAACCGGAACATACGTTTTCAGCTGGAGACAAATGGAACAGCGGTAGCACCCACAGTGAAATGCGCCACAGGGAAAATGGCATTCTGTCGGGGACACTGACTATTTCCCTTCCCATTCGGTCAAAGTTCACAGCAAATTATCCATTCCACTTTCTACTGAATGAGGACATCTAGTGGAAGTTGTATGAAGTGCTACCAGATCCATATCTTGTTGGGAAAGGAGGGGGCGATGACGTCAAAGTTGCCCCACATTCAGAATTTCACTTCTTGTTTGGAAGATTGCCTGCCCTATGAGTTCTGTTATACTCACAGACATAATTCAAACAGTTTTAGAAACTTCAGAGTGTTTTCTATCCAATAGTAATAATAATATGCATATATTAGCAATCTAGGACAGAGTAGGCTGCAGTTCACTATGGGCACGCAATTAATCCAAAGTGAAAATACTGTCCCCTATCCTCAACGAGTTTTAATATAAGGAATATGAAATGATTTATACTTTTCCTTTTGATGCTTCAGGATATTTTAGCAATTACATTTACTTTGATACTTAAGTATATTTAAAACCAAATACTTTTAGATTTTTACTCCAGTAGTACTTTACTGGGTGACTTTCACTTTTACTTGAGTAATTTTCTACTAAGGTATCTTTACTTTTACACAAGTATGACAATTTAGTACTTTTCCACCACTAATGAAAAGCTGTTGAAGAAAAACTGTTCCAGTCTACAATGGGAGTAGAGGTAGGGGTCCTGTTATTCGTAGAAGAACAAACTAAATTATACTGTAACAGGTGGTCAAAAAAATTCCCCCCAAAACATTCTTACTTCCCAGGAGACCAAGGTCAATTTGAGGAGACTATGATAACCAATCTGGTGAGCGTTTGCACTTTGCAACTGAACTCCACCCCCAAAGGACTGGAATGCTGAGGTGTTTTCCCTTTTACTCAATGCTGAGGTTTATAACCCTTTACTCAATGCTGAGGTTTATAACCCTTTACTCAATGCTGAGGTTTATAACCCTTTACTCAATGCTGAGGTTTATAACCCTTTACTCAATGCTGAGGTTTATAACCCTTTACTCAATGCTGAGCTTCATAACCCTTTACTCAATGCTGAGCTTCATAACCCTTTACTCACTTCCTCAACAATATTGTCAATTCTACTGCATGATGGTGATGCTCATGACAATAGTGACTAGCTGTCAAGCCAAACTGTCAAGCCTTGTTCACTGCCTGAAAGGACAGTGTATGTGAAAGAATGATAGGTGAATGGTGAATGAAAAAATAAAGCCTGAATATCAGCTCATATGGGGCCCATCCAGTCAGCTTTCACATTGGTTGAGAAAAGGAACACTGAAAATAGAAGATACACTTCTTTAGAGTGAAACTGAATTACCATAGCTGACTTAGCGAAATGGGATACCTAGTCAGTTGTACAACTGAATGCGTCTTCTGCATTTAACCCAACCCCTATGAATCAAAGACAAGCGTGGGGCTGACTTAATCGACATCGGCGGGCAGTTGTTGTTAGGTGTTAACTGCCTTACTCAATGGTAGAAGAGCAGATTTGTACCTTGTCGACTCGGGATTCGATCCACCAACCTTTCGGTTACTGGCCCAATGCTCCTACCAGCCAGGTACCTGCCGCCCTTATACAGTAGCATGAGTGTAGGACATGTGACCTTACGTACATCCTGTCACTGGTTGATTAGGTGTCAGAAGGTGGGTGTAGCTGATGCATGAAGTCAGGAGCAGGAGAGCAGAATGAGTGAGCAACGTACTTTACTCAAAATAAAGGCACAAGGTAACAATACACTTGACCAACATTAAACGGTAATCAATTACGCACGGGTGAAAACAGCACCCGTCGAAAACCAACCATAACGTACCGAATGAACATAGAAACAATCACGCACAAAAACATGGGGGAAACAGAGGGTTAAATACATGAACATGTAATTGGGGAATGAAACCAGGTGTGTAGAAAACAAAGACAAAACAAATGGAAAATGAAAGGTGGATCAGCGATGGCTAGAAGACCTGGGACGTCGACCGCAAGGAGAGGGGCCGACTTCGGCGGAAGTCATGACATTAGCTGTCATTCTTCAAAGGAATTTGAGCTACATGGATACCCAAGAGGTTTCCAACAGATCTTTACTATTCAACATCCTATATGGCATACAGGAAGGAGCCTTCCCACTGGGCACAGATGTCAGTTCAATGTCTAGTTTTGGTTTGAAATCAATATCAAATGTCACCATGTCATTGGATTTAAGTTCAACATTTTTGGGAAAAAATGTTAAATGTCCTTACGTCGATGAGTTTTTACAAATCAAATCAGTTTTCCACATGGAAACAATGTTGATTCAACCAGTTTTTGCCCAGTGGGCACAAAATTTGGTATTTGATAGATAAGTTTATCAATGAAATTCCAACCTACTGTATTTTCACCCACTCAAAAAGACATTCTCAATGTGTTATCACTATGCTTCAATCATCTAAAAGCACAACAAAGTTCAAATTGGAATATAATGTCAGATATTTTTTTGTTGATTTAATTATTTTATTTTTGGTTGAGATGGAGACGTGAATCCAACATATTTATTATTCATGTATTATTAACTAGTAAATTCCATTTGAAATCAGCCAAACCCTAGGCCTGTATGTATTGTCTATTTTTAGTTGAATCCTGGGCTGAATTTAAACATAGCTGTTGATGACGTCCCAAATGCTATATAGGGCTAAATAGCATCATTGATTGATTTATAGGATTTATAAATGATGGTTACATTTCATTTGTTCTGCTGAACCTACCCTTTGGAAAGACTGAGAGACAGAGTGAATCTGTTAAGTGGAGATTTCTCAACAATCATTCTCACAGTGGCACATTGGTGATAGTCATTGGCAAATATCAAAGCTAAGCTTGATTAAAACCCTGGATGGGAGACTAAGGTTTTTTACAAGGTTTGTCTCCATTGAAAATTGGTTACCATGATGACATAATCCTGTGGTAAAAGGTCACCCTCAAAACAACATAGATTACTTTTTTTTTTATCCAATGTATTTTCCACGTATTTCCCACATAGATTCCACTTCACAACACGTTGACAAATTACGTAGATAAAAGAAACCGTTTCTACCCAGCGGGTTGGAGCTCTATTCAATCCGTATCCTGGAACAGCCTGATTGAAATTTAAAGGCAATTTTCCCGTGTTAGCTGAGACTGCTGTTTTCGGTAGATGCAGCATATGTCGGTTCAATTGTAAATACCTTTACATTTCTATTGCCCAATCTGTAACACCTTACCGATGCAGGTTGAACAGAGCCTTTGTACTGCTTTGTTTTTTCTAATGACGGCCATTTTGCTGTCAGCGCTCTGCTTTCAGCAGGACTTGTTCTCCTCAAGAGGAAATCCCTCCGGCATTGATTAGCATATCTTGTGAAGCACATGAAGGTAGTAAACCTTGTGGGTAAACGTCTAGGCAAAGTAAAACATTCAAAGGAAACCGCAGCACACTGCTGTTCATGATCCCAACTGATTTCATTGTTATGTTTCCACCCATGTACCAGGAATACAGGAATTCAGCTCGTCTCTTAGGAGAAGGAAAAACAGGTTTTTGACTATATGGTATAGAGCTTTTGTCAGATTTGACTTTTCGAAGCAGGTTAGGAGAACTTACGGAGCAGGATAGAGAATTCATGTAGCAATTAGGAGAATTAGGTTAAGGTTAGGGAAAAGGTTTAGGCTTAGGGTTCGCTAAAATACAAAACATTTCAACTTTTGACGTTCATTTGACAAAAGCCACTGTATATCCCTTCTAGCCATGACCAATAAGCTGTGGACGGACATTGTCTGTATTTGTCCATGTTTATACAGCGGGAAAACTGGGTCATTTTTATGAGACATGAGTCTTCAAGTTTATTGGCTTCAATTAATGGATGAGATTAGGGGCAAAACCATGACAGGAAGAGAGAAGGCGTGTAAGCCTAGAGTACTGTACAAAGTCATTTTCCAAATACAATCGTACCAAAGATAGATCTTGGAAAGCAACTGTATGTGAACGATATAGCATTCAGTGAGTTGAAAACATCTGTATCAGTTGATAACAAGGAGCAGTTCTGATAGTCCCTCAGGCTCCTATACCCACTATGTGACGTGAGGTCACATTGAATCAATACCAGGAACTTGGTTGCCTGATAGAAGAAAGCAGAAGCCCTACCTTCACTTCCTCCTTCCCTTATTTTATGTCCAAGGTGTAGAAATCCTGGCAACAGGGGTTCTGACTTATCAAGAACTTTACCTGGGTTATCGAACCCTGTCCCAATCAATAGCTGATTTGAATTGCATAATTTCCTCCACCTCCCGTTGTCCCTTCGGTCTTTAGCTGGCTTGGTGCCAGTTGCTCTGTGGCAGGGATTATTAATAGCACTCGGTGGACTCACTAAATACTGATTCATGGACGCCTGGTCTTTTCCCACCAGGAAAGCTGTTTAAACCGTCTTGTCGGTATTGATCGCTGAGGGCTGGAGGGGTTGTTAATATTAACCCTGTGAGTGGTGGTCTCTGTATATATGTCTCTTTGTGTGTGTGCGAGTGTGGTGGCTGAACAGGGGTTCTTCATAGCCCCCTAAGGGATGATGTGATGGGAGCTGAGTGTTTTCTTGGTCCAGCTGTGTGGAGGCAAATGATTGTTTCTGACGTCTCGGTTGTGACATCGTGAGAGGTGAGCTGAAAGACATGGTGGCAAGGTGTGTGTGTGTGTGTGTGTACACATGTGTGTGTGTCTGAGCAAATTCCCCAACAACACATAAAATGAGATGTATGAGGCATTTGGGCTTTATTGGAGGCATGAAGGACTAACAGCCTTACTGCACATGGTCTAATCTTGTTGTTGTGAACCGCTCCCAAGACGTCTTGGTCTATTAGAATGTAATCTCCATTTTAGTATTGACCAGACAGACACAGCTGTCACTGGCTAAGAGGCCATAAAGATGAATAGGTTCTCTGCAGCTCATTGTCAGCCTGGCTATGGGAGGAAAAAGGTTTAGGACAGGTGGTCTGCCCTGATAAAAACACTGACAGATAGACTACCCTGCCGGTAAGGATTTCTCCAAAGAGATAAAGCTTATCTGACAGGTAGGATTAATGTTGTTTGATTATTTATTTTGTCTATGAGTTGTATTAATGGATATGATGTGGTATGAGACAGCGCTACATATCATCAGCATTAATGAAAGCCCACAGCACGGCTAGTGTTGTGTCATTGCTAGTAGGTTGATGGAGCTTTAGAATGAATGCTGCACCACAGACACACAATTATACGATGGAAAATGAAGAATCAATGGTGAATACTGACTATATGTCCATGTCTGCTTGGATGGCATTTTGCTGCATTCACCTTGCACATATCAGACTGCATGGTAGGCCAAGGACCATGAATTGATCTATCTAAGTTCTTGTACTAAATGCGTGCATTAGTTAAAGACTTAGTATTGAACAACCATCACCCGAATGCACCACAGCTCCAATGCGATTTGTATCTGGGGACACTGAACTGCATTGGCATGCTCTATAGCGTGTCGTGGAAGATTCAGAATTTGTTGGTAACATTTGTACTATGTTTTATATTCATCAAATGTGTGTAAGTTACTTCTCATCAGAATGGTATTTTTGTATAATACTGTGGCGGGGTTGCAGTTATCTGTTCTATGTCGAGACTAAGTTGCATGGGCCGCAGAGAGGGGAGAGGTCAAAGTATCATCATGTGTAAACATATCTCTTGACTCCACAATGTCTGTGTGCCAGTCAGTGTGTCTGTGTGATCTTGTCCAGGATTGGTTGTATTTAGAATTGGTTGTATCTAAATGACAATTTGATATATGCCTGTTGATATGGTGGGTTGGTTTATGGTTCTGGGGTTTGAGTAAGGAGACAAAGCAAGCGCTAGTATACACTCTCAGAAAACAAGGTGCTATCTAGAACCTTAAAGGATTCTTCGGCTGTCCACATAGGATAATCCTTTGAAGAACCCTTTTTGGTTGCAGGTAGAACCATTTTGGATCCAGGTAGAACTCGGTTCTACATGGAACCCAAAACAGTTCTACCTGGAACCAAAAATGGTTCTACCTTAAATCAAAAATGATTATCCTATGAAGACAGCCGACGAACCCTTTTGTAACCGTTTTTTTCTAAAAGTACATTACCCCTCCCATCCTATACATTATTAATAGTGATTTACAGTGAAATACTGTCTGTGCTGTAGAATGACAGAAAGGTAGTCTAATCACCACCCCATCTTGCTGCCATGGTTAGAGCTCAGGTGTGGGTAAGCCTGGGTGTTTTCCATGAGAGGACAATAATGATCTGTAAGCACGCCATCTCTCCCCTTCCCCTCCTCATCACCAAGGTTGAATTATGGAGCTAGGCCATGGCCATTACACCTGTCACCTTTCATTTAGTGCAGAGACAGAGGTTGGAGGATAGGGGTTGGTGTGGCTCGAGTCTCAGGGAGACATCAACACTTACACCTCCTGGGGACAGCTGGAAGTCACACAGGATAGTCATCTTCTAATGCTAGTGTCGGGAAGACCAATTAGGTATAGAGTAAAGCAATTGTCTGTAAATTGCAGTTAGCATTGTTTTTAGCTGTTAGCATTCCAGCGTTATCTGGAAATGTTAGCTTTGGGCAGGGGTCCGTGTTGATTAGCTTCAGCGATACAGACTGAATAGATCACTAAGACACCACTTCAATCGATTAAAGATCAAGGAAACTACTCTGTGGGCTCACTACAGAACGTTGATCAAAGCCACTGTTATGAATCCCTGATGTAGATAAATATATAATGTACTTGTAGCAGAGAAAGGTGTGCATTTGTTCACCCAAGCCATCCACTATGGCACAAGAACCAACAAATCATTGGATTGAACTGTACCAGCTTCCCTGTACCTGCTGATGCCTACCCTGCTCTGGTCCACGGAGACAAATGGATCAGCACATCCCTTACAGTCAGGGCCAAAGGTATCCTTGGAATTAGGCCATCAATAACTGTAGAGCACGGAACATCTACGATGGACGGAGGCAGTTTAGTGGTGGAAGCTGTTGACGTATTGAGAATGAGGTTCCCAATGTAACAAGAGACAGCAGAACAACCACCATTACTCACTGTGAGACTGGGTCGTTAGACTGAGACATTAGACATTAGACCGAGTCATTAGACCGAGTCATTAGACCGAGACGTTAGACCGAGATGTTAGATTGAGTCGTTAGACTGAGACATTAGACTGGGTCGTTAGACTGAGACGTTAGACTGAGACGTTAGACTGGGTCGTTAGACTGTGATGTTAGACTGGGACGTTAGACTGGGTCGTCAGACCGAGTCGTCATTAGATTGAGTCATTAGATCGAGTCATTAGACTGAGACATTAGACTGAGACATTAGACTGAAACATTAGACTGGGTCATTAGACTGAGTCATTAGACTGAGACAGTAGACTGGGTCATTAAACTGAGACATTAGACTGAGACATTAGACTGAGTCATTAAACTGAGACATTAGACTGAGACAATAGACTGAGTCATTAGACTGAAACATTAGACTGGGTCATTAGACTGAGTCATTAGACTGAGACAGTAGACTGGGTCATTAAACTGAGACATTAGACTGAGACATTAGACTGAGTCATTAAACTGAGACATTAGACTGAGACAATAGACTGAGTCATTAGACTGGGTCATTAGACTGAGACATCAGACTGAGACATTACACTGAGACATTACCACATTAACGCCTACTGATTTGTCTTGCTTTAATGAAACTTCCCTAGTTACCTACCTCTGGTTCCTCACTTCCCTAGCTACCCGTCTCTGGCTCCTCAACTCCCTAGCTACCCGTCTCTGGCTCCTCACTTCCCTAGCTACCCGTCTCTGGCTCCTCACCTCCCTAGCTACCTGTCTCCGGTTCCTCACTTCCCAAGATACCTGTCTCTGGTTCCTCACTTCCCAAGATACCTGTCTCTGGCTCCTCACTTCCCTAGCTACCTGTCTCTGGTTCCTCACTTCCCAAGATACCTGTCTCTGGCTCCTCACTTCCCTAGCTACCCGTCTCTGGCTCCTCACCTCCCTAGCTACCTGTCTCCGGTTCCTCACTTCCCAAGATACCTGTCTCTGGTTCCTCACTTCCCTAGCTACCCATCTCTGGCTCCTCACCTCCCTAGCTACCTGTCTCTGGTTCCTCACTTCCCAAGATACCTGTCTCTGGTTCCTCACTTCCCAAGATACCTGTCTCTGGTTCCTCACTTCCCAAGATACCCATCTCTGGTTCCTAACTTTCCTAGCTACCTGACTTTGGTGCAAAATTCCTCTTACCATAAAGATGTCTGAAGAGTAAGGACTGTTTTAAAGGGTTGACATTCTCATTGATGGCTAATGGATGTCATTAGCCGTCACCACGTCCTCCATCCGTACAGGTACTAAATGTAGTATTTATTATTTAGGGTTATTTATGTTGTAGCAACACTAAATAGCACCCAACTGTTTTAATACATCATTACAGCAAATGCATAGCAGAGATGACGCCTCCTGACCCTGACTATGGTCCTGAAGATAAATGAGCTGTCCAAGGTGCTGAAAGGAGTTAGAGAGCTCTTCTGCCCTCTAAAGCCTGTTGAGCCCTGCTCTGTGTAGGTACACTGAAGAACATCACATTGAGATGACACTACAGGCTTGTGTTGATCCTGGTTCAGGGCTGAGGTCACTCATTTCTCATGATCACACAAAGGAGAGACATTTCACATATTTAGCAGACGCTCTTATCCAAAGCAACTTACAAGAGCAATTACGATTAAGTGTCTTGCTCAAGGGCACAGACAGATTTTTCCCCTAGTCGGCTCTGGAAGTCGACTGTGGGAAGGTCTACTAACAATCCTTCCTCTTGTAACATCAAAGGCAACTTGGTGAATGGAGAACCTCTGGAGAACCTCTGTGCCTTTCAAGAAATTCCTCACTTCAAGGTTCTAAAAGTTTAGCGATAGGTTTGCTGCACAAAACTTATTAAGTAGAAGTAGAGTAGAGCTATTTTCTCAGCCAAGAAAAGACAATACTGACTACTAGTTCAGCCTCCCTTGCCAGATGACTCACAGGTCAGTTCCCTTGTCTGCTTCTCTGTGTGATTCTTACAGTGAGTCACTAGATACCTTTTTAAGCAGGTTGTGCAGCCGTCAGCTCTGGGTCCCGGCCCCACAGGACAAAAGCCTTATTAGATAGAGTACAGAGTGCATAATGGATTCCCATAAGCTCCGCTCCAGGTTGCTAATGCCCAGAGGTTGGTGGGAAAGAAAATGCACCGGCACAGCAAAACCCCTCTGCCCCAACGGTGGGATTACAGACCTATGACTGATGGTGCTTTCCCATCTAGACGAACCCCCACATCAGGATGTTGCCAGGGTTTTATGTTAATGTGATCTCTAGTGTTATTGTGTTTCCATTAGGAGTGTGACACTAAAGACTGGTGGCGAGCAGAATCAACAACCTCTTCCTCATTCAAGACTGTTGCTTTGTGGGAAGGTGTTAAAGTTCACAGTTAGCCATTTTTATGTAAATGAGAGCTGAAAAGTACCCAGAGCCTGCCTTGGCTCCAAGTTATAACAGGTCTGCAGTAGCCATGAGACACGGCTGCCGGTCCGCAGAGATGTTAACAGAAAAGCCATTAGACACGGCTGCCGGTCCGCGGAGATGTTAACAGAAAAGCCATGAGACACGGCTGCCGGTCCGCGTAGATGTTAACAGAAAAGCCATGAGACACGGCTGCCGGTCCGCGGAGATGTTAACAGAAAAGCCATGAGACACGGCTGCCGGTCCGCGTAGATGTTAACAGAAAAGCCATGAGACACGGCTGCCGGTCCGCGGAGATGTTAACAGAAAAGCCATGAGACACGGCTGCTGGTCCGCATAGACGTTAACAGAAAAGCCATGAGACACGGCTGCCGGTCCGCGGAGATGTTAACAGAAACGTTTGAACCTTTTGGGTAAAACACCAGGGTAAATCGTCATTGGAAATGAGCCACGAGTGAGTTATTTATGAGCTGATACCACCCAGCAACATACAGCTCTGTAGGATTTGATTAAATGATACTGCTCCATAATGACTTTCAGAGATCAATAACTGGGCAGGAAGAGGAAGAGTAGAACCAGATGAGAATAGGACTGTGTGTTGTTTTCTTCTGTCGGTCATTTATTACTCTGGATGATCACCAGAATCTATTTATCTCAGTGGTCTGGTACTGTCTGTCATTACAGTAACTAATCTATACTAACATACCTCAACTCGGGTCAGGCTGCTGGCAGGGATTTAATCATCATTTAATTAATACCGTACAACTTAATTTTATCTGTTGCAAGCATAAAGCCAGTTGGTAGTGGTATGTTTTTTATGAGACATATTTGCAAAATAGCCTCTGCAGGGGTGGAAAAGGTACCCAGTTGTCGTACTTGAGAACAAGTAAAGATACCATAATAGAAAATGACTAAAGTAAAAGTGAAAGTCACCAATTAAAATACTACTTGACTAAAAGTATTTGATTATAAATAAACTTAAGTATAAAAGGTAAATGTAATTTCTAAAATATACTTAAGTATCAAAAGTAAAAGTAAACGCTATAAATCATTTCAAAATCCTTATATGAAGCAAACCAGATAGCCTGATTGTCCTGTTGATTCTTCTATTTGGTGACAGCCAGGGGCACACTCCAACACTCAGACATCATTTACAAATGTAGTATTTGTGTTTAGTGAGTCTGCCAGATCAGAGGCAGTAGTGACGACCTCGCGTTTGTCCTGGTAAGTGCATTAACATTTTGTACGAAATGTAACAAGTACTTTTAGGTGTCAGGGAAATGTATGTGAGCAAAAAGTACATATTTTCATTATGAAGGCAGCTCCAAAATGCAGGTGTTTCAGCCTAGCTCAGTGCTTTCTGAATGCAGGTGTTTCAGCCTAGCTCAGTGCTTTCTGAATGCAGGTGTTTCAGCCTAGCTCAGTGCTTTCTGTGGTGGTGCGGCAGTCAGAGGAACATGTGTGTGTGTAGGGGTTGGTAATGTTTTCTAGTTGCACCATGATTGGCTCACTGTTCTCTCACTCATGAGGACACTACGTCACCGCCAAATCTAAGGGTAAAGGTTCAAAATTCAAGCCCCTTGTGTGCTGCCATAGAGTTACACTAGAAGTGCCCATCCAAAAAGTTGCGAACTCGTGCCTCTTTCTAGAGCTCCGCCCTGAAGATTACTGACGTCATCATGATTCAACCTTGTTTTTTCCAGAGTTCCTAGTTGTCTTGAAAGCACCATAAATCCAAAGAATGACAGACTTTGATGACAAAATTTGCCCACGATTTGCCTAATTTGTATTAGTCACATGCGCCGCATACAACAGTGAATAGATGACTTATGAGCCCCAAACCAACAATGCAGTTAAAAAAATACAGATAAGAATAAGAGATAAAAGTAACAAGTAGTTAAAGAGCAGCAGTGAAATAACAATAGCGAGACCATATACAGGGGGGGGGGGGGTACCGGTACAGAGTCAATGTGCGGGGACAATGGTTAGTTGAGGTAATATGTACATGAAGGTAGAGTTATTAAAGTGACTATGCCTAGATGATAACAACAAAGAGTAGCAGCGGTGTGGGAGAGGGGGAGGGGGGGCAATGCAAATAGTCTGGTGCATAAATGATGTAATATGCCAGGGAGATATCTACAGTTGAAGTCGGAGGTTTACATACACTTAGGTTGGAGACATAAAAACACGTTTTTAAACCACTCCACAAATTTCTTGTTAACAAACTATAGTTTTGGCAAGTCGGTTAGGACATCTACTAAGTGCATGACACAAGTCACTTTTCTAACAATTGTTTACAGACAGATTATTTCACTAAGAATTAACTGTATCACAATTCCAGTGGGTCAGAAGTTTACAGTTGACTGTGCCTTTAAACAGCTTGAAAAATTCCAGAAAATGATGTCATGGCTTTAGAAGTTGTACCTGTGGATGTATTCCAAGGCCTACCTTCAAACCTGCCTCTTTGCCTGACATCATGGGGAAATCAAAAGAAATCAGCCAAGACCTCCGAAAAATAATTGTAGACCTCCACAAGTCTGGAACATCCTTAGGAGCAATTTCCAAATGCCTGAAGGTACCACGTTCATCTGTACAAACAATAGTAAGCAAGTATAAACACCATGGGACCACGCAGTCGTCATACTGCTCAGGAAGGAGACGCGTTCTGTCTCCTAGAGATGAACGTACTTTGGTGTGAAAAGTGCAAATCAATCCCAGAACAACAGCAAAGGATCTTGTGAAGATGCTGGAGGAAACAGGTACAAAAGTATCTATATCCACAGTAAAATGAGTCCTATGTCGACATAACCTGAAAGGCCGCTCAGCAAGGACGAAGCCACTGCTCGAAAACTGCCATAAAAAAACAAACAGACTAAAGCAAGACTATGTTTGGAGGAAAAAGGGGGAGGCTTGCAACCCGAAGAACACCATCTCAACCGTGAAGCACGGGGTGGCAGCATCATGTTGTGGGGATGCTTTGCTGCAGGAGGGACTGGTGCACCTCACAAAATAGATGGCTTCATAAGGCTGGAAAATGATGTGGATATATTGAAGCAACATCTCAAGACATCAGTCAGGAAGTTAAAGCTTGGTCACAAATGGATCTTCCAAATGGACAAAGTTGTGACAAAATGGCTTAAGAACAACAAAGTCAAGGTATTGGAGTGGCCATCACAAAGCCCTGACCTCCATCCTATAGAACATTTGTGGGCAGAACTGAAAAAGCGTGTGCGAGCAAGGAGGCCTACAAACCTGACTCAGTTACACCAGCTCTGTCAGGAGGAATGGGCCAAAATTCACCCAACTTATTGTGGGAAGCTTGTGGAAGGCTACCCGAAACGTTTGACCCAAGTTAAACAATTTAAAGGCAATGCTACCAAATACTTATTGAGTGTATGTAAACTTCTGACCCACTGGGGATGTGATGAAAGAAAGAAAAGTATAAATAAATCATTCTCTCTACTATTATTCTGACATTTCACATTCTTAAAATAAAGTGGTGATCCTAACTGACCGAAGAAAGGGAATTTTTACTTGGATTAAATGTCAGGAATTTATTTGGCTTAGGTGTATGTACATTTCTGACTTCAACTGTTTACTGTAGCTAAGAAAGTAATACTAAGTGTATGTTGTGGAGTAAGCTGTTAGTAGCCCATGTGCCCCACCCTAATAATTTAGGGTGAGGCACCAAGGGAAATATTCAGATTACAAAATGATAATTTTCCTAATATAACTTTCAGATATTTTCATATCTGATCAATTAGTCTTCTAATTAATGAATTATGCTTTAGTCTAATTCCAAACGTAGTAAATTGTTGGTTATCTGCACGAATCCAGTCTACACTTGGGGTCATCCATACATCAATTGTCTTAAATCATTTATTTACTAACTAAATAATCAATCACACAAACAAACAAGTAGATATGGTTACAAGGAAATGATAGGGGAATGTGCCATAGCGGGCTAAACCGGCATGGCGGCTTGTTAGACAAAGGGACTGAGGAGGGAGAGAAAGATAAAAGACACTCAAAGTTGATAATTATAACAATTGAAATGCTAATCCTTTGCACATGAACGCTCACTCATTCGGGAATAATTACAATCAATATATATATTTACACTCAGTGCGTCGTCATGATCTCTGTTGGAAAGTTTGTTTCTGTTGGATGGATAGTTCAGAGTAACATTCAGCAATGTTGTTATAGAATAGATGTTTTGGAGGTTGTCGGTCTTCGCGTTCAATGGTACCAAATTCCTAGCTGCAGACTAGTAATTAGTATCAAAGATTTGTTCTTATTCTGTCGGCTCGATTGTCTCAGAGTTTAACCATGTGGTATGGTTAAGAATTCAGCAATAGTCTGAAACCTTAGCCCTATCGTGGTTATCGAGGTAAGCTGTTCTCTACTCAAACCTTAGCCCTCTTGTAAATTGAGAGAAGCATGGTCTCAAGATAAATTCCAAAGGTGGGGGTTATATTAAGAAGAGCAGAAAGGGGATGTCCAACGACGCCAGATCAATGTCAGAAATGCAATGGAATTCATGCTAACTCTTACGTGAACGTGCGTGGCCAGCTCGTGGCTCTCTGACAGACCACTGACTCAAAGAGCCCTCATTCCCCCCTCCTTCACAGTAGAAGCATCAAACAAGGTTCTTAAGACTGTTGACATCTAGTGGAAGCCTTAGGAAGTGCAATATGACCCCATAGACCTGTGTATTCGATAGGCCAAGAGTTGAAAAACTACAAACCTCAGATTTCCCACTTCCTGGTTGGATTTTTCTCAGGTTTTCGCCTGCCATATGAGTTCTGTTATACTCATAGACATCATTCAAACAGTTTTAGAAACGTCAAAGTGTTTTCTATCCATATCTACTAATACTATGCATATATTAGTAACTGGGACTGAGTAGCAGGCAGTTTACTCTGGGCACGCATTTCATCAAAACGTGAAAATGCTGCCCCCTATCCCACACAGGTTAAACTCCAAAGGGAATTGGAGTTTGCTTCATTAAACAGTTTAAAATCACATTACATAATTTCGCAAATAGTTTCATCTTTACTCATTAATTTTATACAACAATTAGATGCAAGCCTCACAACTGAGACTCTTGTATAAACAGGGTTATGGAAATGTGGCTCTATTGTCTCTCATGAGTTTCATAAAATTGTACCAAATGGACCAGTTCGTAGCTGGCTACTTCACCGACCGTTTATACATTCTCCAGAACATGAATATTGTTCAGTTCTCAAGTTCTGTGAGGTGGAAGAAGTTCCTTTGTTCTCTCTATGAAAACTCTCTCTCTCTCTATACTGTCTGGCCATGAGGAAGAATCTCCTCCAGGAATTTATGACCTACCTAACAGAGCCTAGTGTAGCGGGAAGAGAGAGAGGGGGATGGTGCTCGCTGTACCCAGGGAGGGCAATGTCATGACACCTGTTTTAGAGAAATGTAATCATCGAATATTGTAAAAGCTTTCATTGTCTGTTTATATGCCCCCTTTATTTATTCTACGGTTCTGACTTGGTGTACAGGGAGAATACTGTAAGAAAGGCCCATGTTCTGAATTCTGTCTCTGTACATTTCAAAAGTGCTGAACAAATAGTTATATTGACTACGTCCGTCTTAGCTCGCTCATTAATGTCTTAATCAAAATGACGGACGGCCTCTTATCCGCTCGGCGCCCCTTTATGCCATAGTTAGTGCATCTCAATTGTCAGTAGAAACCACATTTGTTTAAGCAAGTCAGCCATATCAGCTGGATTTTTAAGGCAGTAAATGAGGCTGAATGAACTGTTTCACTGCCAGACAAGGCTCCGCTGATAGCCAGGTGTAGCAGTGGTAAAATGTAAAATCAAATAACATTTTATTTGTCACATACACATGGTTAGCAGATGTTAATGTGAGTGTAGCGAAAATCTTGTGCTTCTAGTTCCGACAATGCAGTAATAACTAACGAGTAATCTAACCTAACAATTCCACAACTACTACCTTATTCACACAAGTGTAAAGGGATAAAGAATATGTACATAAAGATATATGAATGAGTGATGGTACAGAACGGCATAGGCAAGATGCAGTAGATGGTATAGAGTACAGTATATATATATGAGATGAGTAATGTAGGGTATATAAACATAAAGTGGCATAGTTTAAAGTGGTTAGTGATACATGTATTACATAAAGATGGCAAGATGCAGTAGATGCAGCAAGATGAAGCAGTTTAAATGAGTACAGTATATACATTCTATTAAAAGATGTTGGGACTGCTGTTGGGACTCTGCTGTTGAGACGTCTTTATGTAGGCCCTAACAGTTTGTTGTGTTGTGCATAAAAAGGAAAAGGTTGAGTTAGCCCCCACCAAGATGTACATGCTAAAATCGCCACTGCCACAACATATTACTGTTGACTCACACACTGCATTTTCCAGTATCTGTTTAATTTCAATGCAGCATATTAACTACAATGCATTCTAATTAACAAGGCCAAAGTCTCTGGAGACACAGTCTGTGTGAGGTGGATGTACTGTAATCAATGCATGTGTCACATCTGAGCTAACCTTCTGGGTAGATAAGGTTAAGTGCATTAGAATAGATGAATATGATAAATAAGTGTCTTCTTCCTCTGGAGACAAATCCCTTCCTGTATACTTCCGGGCCGGGCCTGCTGCTGAGCAGCTGAGCCAATGAGCCGAGCCCACACGTCTAATGGCCTCCGTGATCCTCCTGACACCAGCTGAAGGAAAGAGGATTTGGCTGGTGGTGGTTCATCTGTGCATTTATACTCCGAAATCCAGTGTGGTCTGATCCGTTTCTTACAGCAGGAAAATAATCCTGCAGCAACTGGAAAGGTGAATTATTTTATAATTAGTGGACATTTTTGTAGGTTTTGGTACATTTTTAGTAAGGGCAAATCAAGTCTGAAATGTTAAAGTAGAAATGAATCATTTTAGAAGCCTTTTTAAACCTCAAATGCACTACATGTTTGCAATTCCTGCTGTATAGGAACACTCCTAGAACAACAGGGTGGTCAAATTAAGATCCCGTATCTGCCAATATATGAATCCTTTGGGTTGACATGAGTTACTGTATAAATATGGAGACAGATTGAAATATTGTATTTTTTATAACCAAATTCCTTCACAATGAAAATTATTGGAACTGTTGTGCAGTAAAAACAAAGTATAATTGTGTCACCCAGTGCAGAGCCACACATTTGGACACACACACACACACACACACACACACACACACACACACACACACACACACACACACACACACACACACAATCCAGGGCAATTTGTCACTTGCATTGACAAAACTCTAATAATTTAGGATACCCTCAGTATGGTAGGAAAGCTGGTTCCTCTAGGGAGGTGTCCTGATATCGCCAGTGCTATATTTAGAGCCTGGGGCAAATCTGATTTGGGGAGGACAAACTCTTCAGTCCTCTCACCCTCCCTCCTCTCTCTCTTTCCCTCTCTCTCTCTCTCTCTCTCTCTCTCTCTTTCCCTCTCTCTCTCTCTTTCCCTCTCTCTCTCTCTCTCTCTCTCCCTCTCTCTCTCTCTCTTTCCCTCTCTCTCTCTCTCTTTCCCTCTCTCTCTCTCTTTCCCTCTCTCTCTCTCTCTTTCCCTCTCTCTCTCTCTTTCTCTCTCTCTCTCTCTCTCTCTTTCCCTCTCTCTCTCTCTCTCTCTTTTTCCCTCTCTCTCTCTTTCCCTCTCTCTCTCTCTCTCTCTCTTTCCCTCGCTCTCCACAGAGCTTTCTAATAACCCTCATTTATCAGATTTAAGGATTTAAGGCATAAATGAGGGTACTCTTCTGCCTTAATATTGAAATTGCCCCAAAGTTGTACAAGCTGTAGGTCTTATTTTGGTGTTGCTTACAAAACTTATCTTGCAAATGAGAGCCTCTTGACAAATATAATAATAGTGGGATATAGGATGAATAATCTGCTACCATGAGTTTTATTATAACACCCTCCATCCATCTGGGAAATCCTCTTTACGAGGTTACCTCGGGGTAAAAAGACATTATACCTCACAAACATTTAAATAGCCCCCATCCATCTGGGAAATCCTCTTTACGAGGTTAGCTCGGGGTAAAAAGACACAATTTTACCTCACAAACGTTTAAATAGCCCCCATCCATCTGGGAAATCCTCTTTACGAGGTTACCTCGGGGTAAAAAGACACAATTATACCTCACAAACGTTTAAATAGCCCCCATCCATCTGGGAAATCCTCTTTACGAGGTTACCTCGGGGTAAAAAGACACAATTATACCAAACAAAACATTTAAATAGCCCCCATCCATCTGGGAAATCCTCTTTACGAGGTTACCTCGGGGTAAAAAGACACAATTATACCTCACAAACATTTAAATATCCCCCATCCATCTGGGAAATCCTCTTTACGAGGTTACCTCGGGGTAAAAAGACACAATTATACCTCACAAACATTTAAATAGCCCCCATCCATCTGGGAAATCCTCTTTACGAGGTTACCTCGGGGTAAAAAGACACAATTATACCTCACAAACATTTAAATATCCCCCATCCATCTGGGAAATCCTCTTTACGAGGTTACCTCGGGGTAAAAAGACACAATTATACCTCACAAACGTTTAAATATCCCCCATCCATCTGGGAAATCCTCTTTACGAGGTTACCTCGGGGTAAAAAGACACAATTATACCTCACAAACGTTTAAATATCCCCCATCCATCTGGGAAATCCTCTTTACGAGGTTACCTCGGGGTAAAAAGACACAATTATGCCTCACAAACGTTTAAATAGCCCCCATCCATCTGGGAAATCCTCTTTACGAGGTTACCTCGGGGTAAAAATACACAATTATACCTCACAACAACCTGACATTCATTGCAGTTCATTCAAAATGAACCTTAACCTTTTTTATTTGAGTTATTATTCTAATTGTTTTAATTGAACCTTTATTTAACTGAGGGTGATGCTATAACATAATACTTTAGTATTATTTTGTGTGCTGTGTGGGTTCAGGTAGAGAGGGAGAGGGGACACTTAGAGGGGACACTTAGCTCCTCATTGGCTGATGATGAAATACAGAGACATTAATACCAGTTCCTTTACTTCGGTGTCCAACGTCTCCAGCCAGCTGGTGCCCCCTCCCCTGGGTTAGAGATGACCTCTTTCTGCTGAAAATACCCAATTCACTGGAGCAATTTCCCCTGTCTTTCACAAATCTCCCTCCTATGGGTACCAAGGTATTTGAAATCCATGATTTATTGTATGTGGACAATAATCGTATAAAAGAGGACACTATTGTTTCATTGTGTTTTGATAAATGATTGAGTCCATTTTACTGACTAAAGGGGTCCTAATCAATCAAAACCACTCACCTGGGTTTTGAGGAAAATACAAAACAACAGCTTTACTCCACTACAGAATACATTTTTGATTAATGTTCGTAACAAAACAATGTTTACAGACTCAAATGTATAAGCCTGATGCCATGGCAAGCTTTGTTTTGCATTATTCCAGAAACTCCTGGTTAGCACTTTGATTGAATTGGGCCTCAAGTGACATTGACCGGGCTCTCTTGAGCGCTTCCTGATTTGCAGCCTCCGTTTGACAGTGAGCACTCAGCTTCAAAAGTGGGTCAACGTGTATAAGTGTGTCCGTCGGAGTGGAACTGTCGCTACCTCTCCCCACCACCCAAATATCAATTAATTTATCTCCCTGCAGCCATGCACACAGCAGCCCGCATAGCACAGCATACTAATAGCATCCAGACAGAGAGTGAGAGAGAGGAAGAGAGAGAGAGAGGTAGAGAAAGAGAGAGAGAGAGAGAGAGAGAGAGAGAGAGAGAGAGGAAGAGAGAGAGGGGAAGAGAAAGAGAGAGAGAGAGAGAGGTAGAGATAGAGAGAGAGAGAGAGAGAGAGAGAGAGAGAGAGCGAGAGAGAGAGAGGAAGACGAAGAGAGAGAGAGAGAGAGGAAGGAACAAGTGATAGGGGATAAGGTGAGACATTGAGAGAAATACTGTGTTTGTGTGTGCATCAACAATAGGAAGCCAGAGGCTGGTCATCATTCATTAAACTCATAGGCTTCTTTACACCCCATTTCATTTCAATGCACTCACGAATACGTCCTGCTGAATGGAAAATGGGCAGAGTGAAGAATGAAACTCATCTAAACTGGAATAGGAGAGGAAAATGTTAAAGGGTGAACAAGTAAGAGAGACCCACACAGATGGTGTGTGAGAGAGGAAGGCACACACACACACACAAATCTATTCTTCCACGTCCAGAAATCTGCTCCTTTTACTCTCTGTTCCCGAACACACTAGACGACCAGTTCGTATAGCCTTTAGCTCTACCCTTATCCTACTCCTCCCCTGTTCCTCTGGTGATGTAGGGGTTATCCCAGGCCCTGCAGCCCCCAGCACCACTCCCATTCCCCAGGCGCTCTCATTTGTTGACTTCTGTAACTGTAAAAGCCTTGGTTTCATGCATGTTAACATTAGAGGCCTTCTCCTTAAGTTTGTTTTATTCACTGCTTTAGCACACTCTGCCAACCCACAAGTCCTAGCCATGTCTGAATCCTGGCTTAGGGAGGCCACAAAAAATGTTAAAAAATTCCATCCCCAACTACACCATTTTCCGACAAGATAGAACTGCCAAAGGGGGTGGAGTTGCAATCTACTGCAGAGATAGCCTGCAGTGTTCTGTCATACTATCCAGGTCTGTGCCCAAACAATTCGAGCTTCTACTTTTAAAAATCCACATTTCCAGAAACAAGTCTCTCACCGTTGCTGCTTGTTATTTCCCCCGTCAGCCCCCAGCAGTGCTCTGGACACCATATGTGAATTGATTGCCCCCATCTATCATCAGAGTTCGTACTGTTAGGTGACCTAAACTGGGATATGCTTAACATCCCGTCCGTCCTACAATCTCAGATAGATGCCCTCAATCTCACACAAATTATCAAGGAACCTATCAGGTACAACCCTAAATCTGTAACCATGGGCACCCTCTTAGATATCATCCTGAACAACTTGCCCTCTAAATACACCTCCGCTGTCTTCAACCAGGATCTCAGCAATCACTGCCTAATTGCCTGCGTCCGTAATGGGTCCGCGGTCAAACGACCACCCCTCATCACTGTCGAAGGCTCCCTAAAACACTTCAGTGAGCAGGCCTTTCTAATCGACCTGGCCCGGGTATCCTGGAAGGATATTGAACTCATCCCGTCAGTAGAGGATGCCTGGTTGCTCTTTAAAAGTTCTTTCCTCACCATCTTAAATAAGCTTGCCCCATTCAAAAAATGTAGAACTAAGAACAAATATAGCCCTTGGTTCACCCCAGACTTGACTGCCCTTGACCAGCACAAAAGCATCCTGTGGCATTCTGCATTAGCATCGAATAGCCCCCACATTATGCAACTTTTCAGGGAAGTCTGGAACCAATATACACAGTCAGTTCGGAATTCTAAGGCTAGCTTTTCCAAACAGAAATTTGCATCCTGTAACACACACACACACCCACACACACACACACACACACACACACACACACACACACACACACACACACACACACACACACACACACACACACACACACACACACACACACACTCAGTATCACATTATAACACACACACACAGTATCACATTATAACACACACACACACAGACACACAGAATAGCACACACACATACAGAATAGCACACATACAGAATAGCACACACAGAATAGCACACACACACACGCACGCACGCACACACACACACACACACACACACACACACACACACACACACACAGTAACACATTATAACACATACACTCAGCTGCCATACTTCTCCCAGACGACTGCATGGGGAGGCCTAATCAGGATCCACTGTTCAGAGAGCTGTGGGAGTCTACCCCCTGAACCTCGACATTCCTCCCATCATCCAGCGGTCTGGCATCCTCACATAACCCCACTGTTCCTCTCCTCCCCTACCTTCTCCTCCCCTGCCTGCCACCTCGACAATTCCAGTCAGTTGAATTGGACATGGAGGTTCTCCATTACTGTTTTCAATGAATTTTATATTAGAGTCACCAAAGCTTGTGCAGCAAGCATCCAGTTTTGAACATTGGTCCAAAGTGATGGGATTGAAGACATGTTTTGAAAAGAAACAGAATGACAGGAACCTTTCTGGATGAAGAGCATCTCTAAGTGTTGCAAAGTGTTGATTAAAGTTTCATAGAGACGTATCCGCTATCCACTCACAGCCTATATTATTATAACTGTCATTGTAATTGAGGAAGTGAATGATAAATAGCTAGGTCATATGTGTTTTAATTCAATCTCTCTCCCCTTTAGTGGTAATATGGGCCATCTTTACATCTCATATTAAAGCCATTCATATCAGCTCCAAAGCCTCAATCCTAATAAAAGGATAGATTTAATCACAGCACCGGCTCATCGCTGTCACACACATTACAAATTTGAACGGGAGGAGATAGGTTTTTGCAATTTTATGACTAAATTCAGGCAATTCTACTCATTTTGAGACAGGGTGGAAAGGAAATTAGCTGTTTTACAGCTAATTTCCTGAATTCTACACATTTTCCCATAGGGTGGAGAGAAATGCTTGAAGTTTGTAATATGATGTCTGAGTGAGACTGACTAACAAAATCAATGGGGGCACCCAGTCAGTAATTCCACTATGATATCAGGTTTAGATAGCTGGCCGCTAGACTAACTTACCCATCGAACAAATGTTAGCTGACGTGGCTAATTGAGTGACTATCAGTGACTGACATCACAAGAGAAAAACTCTGAAGAACTTTGCGGACAAGCAAACGAATGGGGTGCAGCCATTTTAGAAATGGAATACAAAGAGCAATAGAGATGCAGACAGACAGAGGGACAGAGACCACTGAGTCAGTGTTATAGACTACCTGCTGAAATAGAGGTGCAGACAGACAGAGGGATAGAGACCACTGGGTCAGTGTTATAGACTACCTGCTGAAATAGAGATGCAGACAGACAGAGGGATAGAGACCACTGGGTCAGTGTTATAGACTACCTGCTGAAATAGAGAAGCAGACAGACAGAGGGATAGAGACCACTGGGTCAGTGTTATAGACTACCTGCTGAAATAGAGATGCAGACAGACAGAGGGATAGAGACCACTGGGTCAGTGTTATAGACTACCTGCTGAAATAGAGTTGCAGACAGACAGAGGGATAGAGACCACTGGGTCAGTGTTATAGACTACCTGCTGAAATAGAGATGCAGACAGACAGAGGGATAGAGACCACTGGGTCAGTGTTATAGACTACCTGCTGAAATAGAGATGCAGACAGACAGAGGGATAGAGACCACTGGGTCAGTGTTATAGACTACCTGCTGAAATAGAGATGCAGACAGACAGAGGGATAGAGACCACTGGGTCAGTGTTATAGACTACCTGCTGAAATAGAGGTGCAGACAGACAGAGGGATAGAGACCACTGGGTCCTCAGTGTTATAGACTACCTGCTGAAATAGAGATGCAGACAGACAGAGGGATGGAGACCACTGGGTCAGTGTTATAGACTACCTGCTGAAATAGAGATGCAGACAGACAGAGGGATAGAGACCACTGGGTCAGTGTTATAGACTACCTGCTGAAATAGAGATGCAGACAGACAGAGGGATAGAGACCACTGGGTCAGTGTTATAGACTACCTGCTGAAATAGAGATGCAGACAGACAGAGGGATAGAGACCACTGGGTCAGTGTTATAGACTACCTGCTGAAATAGAGATGCAGACAGACAGAGGGATAGAGACCACTGGGTCAGTGTTATAGACTACCTGCTGAAATAGAGATGCAGACAGACAGAGGGATAGAGACCACTGGGTCAGTGTTATAGACTACCTGCTGAAATAGAGATGCAGACAGACAGAGGGATAGAGACCACTAGGTCAGTGTTATAGACTACCTGCTGAAATAGAGGTGCAGACAGACAGAGGGATAGAAAGGTTCCATCAAGGCACAGCAGCAATAAGGTTGTGATGTTGGTCTCCACCTATCTGTCCCTAAAGGTTCCATCAAGGCACAGCAGCAATAAGGTTGTGATGTTGGTCTCTACCTATCTGTCCCTAAAGGTTCCATCAAGGCACAGCAGCAATAAGGTTGTGATGTTGGTCTCCACCTATCTGTCCCTAAAGGTTCCATCAAGGCACAGCAGCAATAAGGTTGTGATGTTGGTCTCCACCTATCTGTCCCTAAAGGTTCCATCAAGGCACAGCAGCAATAAGGTTGTGGTGTTGGTCTCCACCTATCTGTCCCTAAAGGTTCCATCAAGGCACAGCAGCAATAAGGCTGTGATGTTGGTCTCCACCTATCTGTCCCTAAAGGTTCTATCAAGGCACAGCAACAATAAGGTTGTGATATTGGTCTTATAGGGATCGTCCACCATGTTCATCCTATAGCTACAGCTACCTCTGGTGTGAATGATTCACCCAATCACGATCCCAAATCCCCCAAGATACTGCCAATCAGCAATACATCTCGCTATTCCCCCAATCACGATCCCAAATCCCCCAAGATACCTCCAATCAGCATTCCATCTCTCTCTTCACCAAATCACCATCCAAATTCCCCCAAGATACCTCCAATCAGCATTCCATCTCTCTCTTCACCAAATCACCATCCAAATTCCCCCAAGATACCTCCAATCAGCATTCCATCTCTCTCTTCACCAAATCACCATCCAAATTCCCCCAAGATACCTCCAATCAGCATTCCATCTCTCTCTTCACCAAATCACCATCCAAATTCCCCCAAGATACCTCCAATCAGCATTCCATCTCTCTCTTCATCAAATCACCATCCAAATTCCCCCAAGATACCTCCAATCAGCATTCCATCTCTCTCTTCACCAAATCACCATCCAAATTCCCCCAAGATAACTCCAATCAGCATTCCATCTCTCTCTTCACAAAATCACCATCCAAATTCCCCCAAGATACCTCCAATCAGCATTCCATCTCTCTCTTCACCAAATCACCATCCAAATTCCCCCAAGATACCTCCAATCAGCATTCCATCTCTCTCTTCACCAAATCACCATCCTAAATCCCCCAAGATACCTCCAATCAGCATTCCATCTCTCTCTTCACCAAATCACCATCCTAAATCCCCCAAGATACCTCCAATCAGCATTCCATCTCTCTCTTCACCAAATCACCATCCTAAATCCCCCAAGATACCTCCAATCAGCATTCCATGTCTCTCTTCATCAAATCACCATCCTAAATCCCCCAAGATAACTCCAATCAGCATTCCATCTCTCTCTTCACCAAATCACAATCCTAAATCCCCCAAGATACCTCCAATCAGCATTCCATCTCTCTCTTCACCAAATCACCATCCTAAATCCCCCAAGATACCTCCAATCAGCATTCCATCTCTCTCTTCACCAAATCACCATCCTAAATCCCCCAAGATACCTCCAATCAGCATTCCATCTCTCTCTTCACCAAATCACCATCCTAAATCCCCCAAGATACCTCCAATCAGCATTCCATCTCTCTCTTCACCAAATCACAATCCTAAATCCCCCAAGATACCTCCAATCAGCATTCCATCTCTCTCTTCATCAAATCACAATCCTAAATCCCCCAAGATACCTCCAATCAGCATTCCATCTCTCTCTTCACCAAATCACAATCCTAAATCCCCCAAGATACCTCCAATCAGTATTACATCCTGCTCTTCCCCTATGTGTGTTGATTACTTTTTCCCTGTTGATGTTCCACCTCGGATAAAACATCTTGTGTCAAAAATGAAACAAGCTGTAAGAACCAATCAAATCGTATATTGCGTTTTCTTAATTATGAGTCTGAAATATTGTTCAATCATGGTAAGATGTGAGAATCTGAGAATCTGTTGAGATGTTGGTGAAATGTTTGTTGGTCATTCACCATCGCTCTTCAGTTTAACTGTTCAACTTACAACAAACACATTTGATGTCATGTTATCTGGTTTGTTGTGAACATTGAAGCTGAGAAGCATATCTGGAGTTTGATCTCCCATCTCCCCCCGTCGTGCCGGGCCTTCCTCAGATCCGAGTCAGGAGTTGACTGTACAACAGAGATAACAGGAGTTTGATCTCCCATCTCCCCCCGTCGTGCCGGGCCTTCCTCAGATCCGAGTCAGGAGTTGACTGTACAACAGAGATAACAGGAGTTTGATCTCCCATCTCCCCCCGTCGTGCCGGACCTTCCTCAGATCCGAGCCAGGAGTTGACTGTACAACAGAGATAACAGGAGTTTGATCTCCCATCTCCCCCCGTCGTGCCGGACCTTCCTCAGATCCGAGTCAGGAGTTGACTGTACAACAGAGATAACAACAGAGGTAACAGAGAATCCATACTGGCAGACGGGCAGAAGCTTCTCTCTTTTCACTGTATCTGTGTTTTTCCTACAGCGTCTAGTAGCTACACTTTGACTTGATGACTTCTTGTATATTTCATGTCCTTAAAAGTTCACATCAAAGGCTGGTGCTCAAACTCCAGATTTTCATAAATGCTTTATTGTCAAGCTAAAGGCTGTCTGTAGTACAGAGACATCTAAAAGGATGTCAGAGCACCAGGCAATGACTGTCTTCAGAAGTCATTTACTTTTAATGGCCAATATTCATACATTCTGTGCAGTTCCTTGGAGAGATAAGAGATTATGCTAATAGTATTACTATTGATGTTGGAGAGGAGAGGCCCGTACAGAAATCAGGCCTGTCTTCAGCCCAGGGGCAAGAGTAGCTATGCACACCCAGATTAATCAATACCACCTCTTATTGAAGCCATTATTCTATATGTGTCTGAAATGGGGATTATATGAGATGAGAAAGAACAAGAACTCTCTCCCTGGTTGTCATCAAACAGAGTTACAGTAATCCCATTTCTGGAGAATTACAGAGCTACGAAGCATAATTCATAGTTATGTCATGTTTATGATGTGTCATGTATGCTTTATGAACATACAGACAGGTAACATAAATAATTTCCATATTTATGCAAATTGTTAAGATATTTTTGGTCTCCATATCTTGGAGCCTATTTGAGGAAACCACACAACGAAAACATCAGCTTGATGATCAAGACTAATATGGTGTTACTATGGGAACTCCTGAGAGTTTCCTGGTTCACATGAAAGAGAAAAAAAACAAATCCACACAGTGTGGAGATGAAAGGTTGGAATATACACATGAGCACACACACACACACACACACAGAGAACGTATTCATCTGATAGATCAAATAGGGAAAGGGAAATCGGAAACCTAGTCAGTTGCACAACTGAATGCATTCAACCAAAACACTCCTTACCATTACATTAATAAAGCTAATATCGAACTACTGAGCACTGCTGATGAAAGTAAGGCCTCGATTGAATCAGATTGAGTGTTAACCTGCATTGGCAAACACCTGCATAGCAGATGTTTATGCGGTGTTGGAGTGTAAATGCTGTATGAGCTGACCAATGGGTGAGCGGTTGCTCTTGTGTGTAACAAACCACTCCCCTCCTTATTATCCCTGCCGCCTTAGAAGTTCAAAACGGCAATAGAGAGTGTCGGCTAATGCATGTTTTTGTAACACCCTGATCTGTTTCACCTGTCTTTGTAATTGTCTCCAACCCCCTCCAGGTGTCTTTCCCATTATCCCCCATGTATTTATACATGTGTTCTCTGTTTGCCTGTTGCCAGTTCATCTTGTTTGTGAAGTCAACCAGCGTTTTTATTCTCAACTCCTGCCTTTCCCAGTGTAACGGCTTTCTTCCTGGGAAGGAGAGGCGGACCAAAACGCAGCGTGGTTGGAGTTCATGTTCTTTAATAAGAGACACTTAACATGAACTAACTACAAAACACTAAATGTGAAAACCGAAAACAGTCTTATCTGGTGCATAGACACAAAGACAAGAAACAACCACCCACAAATCCCAACACAAAACAGGTTACCTAAATATGGTTCCCAATCAGAGACAATGACTAACACCTGCCTCTGATTGAGAACCATATCAGGCTAAACATAGAAATAGACAAACCAGACACACAACATAGAATGTCCACCCAGCTCACGTCCTGACCAACACTAAAACAAGAAAAACACAAAAGAACTATGGTCAGAACATGACACCCAGTCTCTCTTTTTCTCACCCTCCTGGTTTTGACCCTTGCCTGTCCTGAGTCTGAGCCCACCTGCCTGACCACTCTGCCTGACACTGAGCCTGCCTGCCGTCCAGTACAGTTGCCCCACCTCTGGTTTACTGACCCCTGCCTACCCTGACCCTGAGCCTGCCTGCCGTCCAGTACAGTTGCCCCACCTCTGGTTTACTGACCCCTGCCTACCCTGACCCTGAGCCTGCCTGCCGTCCAGTACAGTTGCCCCACCTCTGGTTTACTGACCCCTGCCTGCCTTGACCCTGAGCCTACCTGCCGTCCCGTTGCCCCACCTCTGGTTTACTGACACCTGCCTGCCTTGACCCTGAGCCTGCCTGCCGTCCAGTACAGTTGCCCCACCTCTGGTTTACTGACCCCTGCCTGCCTTGACCCTGAGCCTGCCTGCCGTCCCGTACCGTTGCCCCACCTCTGGTTTACTGACCCCTGCCTACCCTGACCCTGAGCCTACCTGCCGTCCCGTTGCCCCACCTCTGGTTTACTGACACCTGCCTACCCTGACCCTGAGCCTACCTGCCGTCCCGTTGCCCCACCTCTGGTTTACTGACCCCTGCCTACCCTGACCCTGAGCCTACCTGCCGTCCCGTTGCCCCACCTCTGGTTTACTGACCCCTGCCTAACCTGACCCTGAGCCTGCCTGCCGTCCCGTTGCCCCACCTCTGGTTTACTGACCCCTGCCTACCCTGAGCCTACCTGCCGTCCCGTTGCCCCACCTCTGGTTTACTGATCCCTGCCTACCCTGACCCTGAGCCTACCTGCCGTCCCGTTGCCCCACCTCTGGTTTACTGATCCCTGCCTACCCTGACCCTGAGCCTACCTGCCGTCCCGTTGCCCCACCTCTGGTTTACTGATCCCTGCCTACCCTGACCCTGAGCCTACCTGCCTTCCCGTTGCCCCACCTCTGGTTTACTGACCCCTGCCTACCTTGACCTGTCTATTGCCTGAGTCTTACCTTCATACCTGATAGTTTTCATGTTCATTTGGATGGGGTTATATAATAGCCTATCTGTCCATTCAAGGTGTACACAACTGAACATCACTCATTTGAATGTTTGAACGTTGCTGCATGACCTTATAACGTTGCTGCATGGGATTTGTCGGTTTATAAAGTCAGGTGCTTTTGTTGCAATAAATTGTCATATCAAGCTAACGAAATGAGCCGCTTGTGGATTTTTGACAGCTCTAACGCAGTTCCCCCTTTAACACCGCAAAAACAACCACTATGTTATTCTGATAGAAACTAGCCCAAAATCTATGCACTAATATTTAATATTGATTTAATTGAATTGCTTGTTCTTCTAGATGGAAATGACAGGAAGAACAAAAAGAAAATAACTATCATGAAGTAAATGTCTGTCATCTCTGTTGATCTACTAGGTCACCAACCCTGGTCTATCATGAAGTAAATGTCTGTCATCTCTGTTGATCTACTAGGTCACCAACCCTGGTCTATCATGAAGTAAATGTCTGTCATCTCTGTTGATCTACTAGGTCACCAACCCTGGTCTATCATGAAGTAAATGTCTGTCATCTCTGTTGATCTACTAGGTCACCAACCCTGGTCTATCATGAAGTAAATGTCTGTCATCTCTGTTGATCCAACCCTGGTCTATCATGAAGTAAATGTCTGTCATCTCTGTTGATCTACTAGGTCACCAACCCTGGTCTATCATGAAGTAAATGTCTGTCATCTCTGTTGATCTACTAGGTCACCAACCCTGGTCTATCATGAAGTAAATGTCTGTCATCTCTGTTGATCTACTAGGTCACCAACCCTGGTCTATCATGAAGTAAATGTCTGTCATCTCTGTTGATCTACTAGGTCACCAACCCTGGCCTATCATGAAGTAAATGTCTGTCATCTCTGTTGATCTACTAGGTCACCAACCCTGGCCTATCATGAAGTAAATGTCTGTCATCTCTGTTGATCTACTAGGTCACCAACCCTGGTCTATCATGAAGTAAATGTCTGTCATCTCTGTTGATCTACTAGGTCACCAACCCTGGTCTATCATGAAGTAAATGTCTGTCATCTCTGTTGATCTACTAGGTCACCAACCCTGGCCTATCATGAAGTAATGTCTGTCATCTCTGTTGATCTACTAGGTCACCAACCCTGGTCTATCATGAAGTAATGTCGGTCATCTCTGTTGATCTACTAGGTCACCAACCCTGGTCTATCATGAAGTAAATGTCTGTCATCTCTGTTGATCTACTAGGTCACCAACCCTGGCCTATCATGAAGTAAATGTCTGTCATCTCTGTTGATCTACTAGGTCACCAACCCTGGTCTATCATGAAGTAATGTCGGTCATCTCTGTTGATCTACTAGGTCACCAACCCTGGTCTATCATGAAGTAAATGTCTGTCATCTCTGTTGATCTACTAGGTCACCAACCCTGGTCTATCATGAAGTAAATGTCTGTCATCTCTGTTGATCTACTAGGTCACCAACCCTGGTCTATCATGAAGTAAATGTCTGTCATCTCTGTTGATCTACTAGGTCACCAACCCTGGCCTATCATGAAGTAATGTCTGTCATCTCTGTTGATCTACTAGGTCACCAACCCTGGTCTATCATGAAGTAATGTCGGTCATCTCTGTTGATCTACTAGGTCACCAACCCTGGTCTATCATGAAGTAAATGTCTGTCATCTCTGTTGATCTACTAGGTCACCAACCCTGGCCTATCATGAAGTAAATGTCTGTCATCTCTGTTGATCTACTAGGTCACCAACCCTGGTCTATCATGAAGTAAATGTCTGTCATCTCTGTTGATCTACTAGGTCACGAACCCTGGTCTATCATGAAGTAAATATCTGTCATCTCTGTTGATCTACTAGGTCACGAACCCTGGTCTATCATGAAGTAAATGTCTGTCATCTCTGTTGATCTACTAGGTCACCAACCCTGGTCCCGGAGAGCAACAAGATGTACTCTTTCTGAAATGCTTGGATAGGCAACATGATCGCAGGTTAGTCAGTGTCAGACATGTTTTTCACCGGGCTCCCTCTCTGTCTCCCTCTCTGGCTCCCTCTCTGGCTCCCTCTCTGTCTCCCTCTCTGGCTCCCTCTCTGGCTCCCTCTCTGTCTCCCTCTCTGTCTCCCTCTCTGTCTCCCTCTCTGGCTCCCTCTCTGTCTCCCTCTCTGTCTCCCTCTCTGGCTCCCTCTCTGGCTCCCTCTCTGGCTCCCTCTCTGTCTCCCTCTCTGGCTCCCTCTCTGTCTCCCTCTCTGTCTCCCTCTCTGTCTCCCTCTCTGGCTCCCTCTCTGTCTCCCTCTCTGGCTCCCTCTCTGGCTCCCTCTCTGGCTCCCTCTCTGTCTCCCTCTCTGGCTCCCTCTCTGGCTCCCTCTCTGGCTCCCTCTCTGGCTCCCTGGAGCTGCTCCTCGTAGTACAGTAGTTGGTCCACTTCAAAGCCATCACTGGGCCTCTCCACCAGGCTGCTGAGGGCCTGTCTGATGCTCCCCTCATCCTCCTGCCTCTCCCTGGCTCCCTTCAGGTAGTTATACACCCTCTGGAAGACGGTTAGACCCAGCCGACGGGACACTGACCTGGGACAGAGACAGGGAGAGAGACCGGGTGTCAACTCTGTCCACTAATCACACTCATCAGCCTGACATTGGCTGACATTTTGACAGTTTAAATGTTGTCCCGGATCCCATAACATGCTCTCTGTGTAGAGTGATTTGATGTGATTACAGGAGGCAGGAAATTACATTGAACTTGTACTTCAGTGAAATATCATGCTAAACATTTGCATGGTGTGCACCGTGGGCAACCTCAAGCTAATCTTGAACAGAACCAGGACGATTGTTGCTAAAGCAGGTGAACAGACGTATCCAGACAGAATAACAGCACTTGGCATTTACATTTTAGTCATTTAACAGACGCTCTTATCCAGAACGACTTAAAGTAGTGAGTGCAGAAATTCTTTGTACGGTTCCCCCGTGGAATGTACCCACAACCCTGGGGTTGCAAGCTCCCTACTCTATCAACAGAGCCACACAAGACCACAAATAGACCACTCTTGTACCCGTTAGCAACAAGAGTAGTCCATTTGTCCCTGTATGCTTACACATAATGCATAATGGATGCTGTGAGAGATAGAGTATTACTAAACCTGTCTGTCCAATAGAATGGAAAAGCATAGTTATTTCATCACATGGAGACATACAGTGTCACTAGCCAGTGCTAAGCTGCCTAAGTGTCTGTGTGTGCTGTCATCAGTGGGTGTTCCGTTGCCATGGAGCTGGCAGCAGGAAAAGAGCAGGTCCATTGGGGCGGGCCTCGTGAATTTGACGAGGATGTGGGCCCAAGAAACTCCTGGTAATCATATACCAAAGTCCACATCTTCCACTAGGAGACAACACAACTACAACAGTCCAACACATCAGACACTAAATGAACTGTTTCTAATGCCCAGAACACATAGTACTGGGTTGTCATGGGACAACTGTCAAGTCTCTATTGAGATCTGTTGAGATTCACTGCATTGTTTTCTGGAGACGTCACAGTCAGAGAAAACGGACATTTAGAAAATACATCTGATCCTTCCTGTCTTCCCTGGACGCCTTTTACCAGATACTATTTTTGGAGTTAATATTGTGATGTAAAGATGAATGTCTACTGTACTTTGGTTTGTCCAGTTATCTGATAATGGTTCTATCAGGTCTATAAATCTGGTGAAACCTTTATCCCAGAGAAATGAACCATTAGGATCTCAGATGGGACTTTATGGATGTTCTGGGGTTGTCTGGGAGAGAGGAAAGCCCAGAAGCGTAATTCATTTTCACCTAAAAGTACCATCACATTTGGGGCTATATGGTATTGTTGTCTATAGTGATCTTGGAGATGACCCTGGGGCCTCAGACAAAGCTTCAGATCAACAAAAATGTGTTTGGTTGGCCATAGTTGTATGTTCAGAGTTTTCTGTCCATAGCTCAGTTGAGTGTTCATAGTTGTGTTCATTATTTATTATTTTAACAGGGAGTCCCATTAAGACAAAGGTCTCTTTCAGAAGGGAACCCTGCAACTTACAATTATACACCATTTATACACTAGAAAATACCCCAGAGAATACACCAGAAAATACAAAATAAACAGCTTTAAAAAGTTCAAGAGAATACAAAAATACACTGAAGGAAAATAATCACAGTTCTCAATCAGCAGAGAGGTTCTCAATCAGCAGAGAGGTCCTCAATCAGCAGAGAGGTCCTCAATCAGCAGAGAGGTCCTCAATCAGCAGAGAGGTCCTCAATCAGCAGAGATGTCCTCAATCAGCAGAGAGGTTCTCAATCAGCAGAGAGGTTCTCAATCAGCAGAGAGGTCCTCAATCAGCAGAGAGGTCCTCAATCAGCAGAGAGGTCCTCAATCAGCAGAGAGGTCCTCAATCAGCAGAGAGGTCCTCAATCAGCAGAGAGGTTCTCAATCAGCAGAGAGGTCCTCAATCAGCAGAGAGGTCCTCAATCAGCAGAGAGGTTCTCAATCAGCAGAGAGGTTCTCAATCAGCAGAGAGGTCCTCAATCAGCAGAGAGGTTCTCAATCAGCAGAGAGGTCCTCAATCAGCAGAGATGTCCTCAATTAGCAGAGATGTCCTCAATCAGCAGAGAGGTCCTCAATCAGCAGAGAGGTCCTCAATCAGCAGAGAGGTCCTCAATCAGCAGAGAGGTCCTCAGTCAGCAGGGAGGTTCTCAATCAGCAGAGAGGTTCTCAATCAGCAGAGAGGTCCTCAATCAGCAGAGAGGTCCTCAATCAGCAGAGAGGTCCTCAATCAGCAGAGAGGTCCTCAATCAGCAGAGAGGTCCTCAATCAGCAGAGAGGTCCTCAATCAGCAGAGAGGTCCTCAATCAGCAGAGAGGTTCTCAATCAGCAGAGAGGTCCTCAATCAGCAGAGAGGTCTTCAATCAGCAGAGAGGTCCTCAATCAGCAGAGAGGTCCTCAATCAGCAGAGAGGTCCTCAATCAGCAGAGAGGTCCTCAATCAGCAGAGAGGTCCTCAATCAGCAGAGAGGTTCTCAATCAGCAGAGAGGTTCTCAATCAGCAGAGAGGTTCTCAATCAGCAGAGAGGTCCTCAATCAGCAAAGAGGTTCTCAATCAGCAAAGAGGTTCTCAATCAGCAGAGAGGTTCTCAGTCAGCAGAGAGATTCTCAATCAGCAGAGAGGTTCTCAATCAGCAGAGAGGTTCTCAGTCAGCAGAGAGGACCTCAGTCAGCAGAGAGGATCTCAGTCAGCAGAGAGGTTCTCTGTCAGCAGAGAGATTCTCAATCAGCAGAGAGGTTCTCGATCAGCAGAGAGGTTCTCAATCAGCAGAGAGTCTGTAGCAACAGATGGGGCTATAAGTCTGTAGCAACAGATGAAATTCCAGAGCTATCCATCCTTCTTAACATTATAAGTGTCCTCCGAAGGCTGAAGTTAAGTTTAGCAATAAATGTGTAATTTAGCTTTGTCTTTTTCTTAGAGAGAATATGCAGGCCTAGCAAATGCTGTCTCATTATTATAATTCCATTCTAAGTCATCTCTGGTTTACGGCTTCCTATGGAACAGATAGAAGATAGAAACAGCTAGGATTGTGAGAGGATTGATAGTCCTCTCTGAGGTATTGTTGCAGAGGCACAAGGGAGCCTAGTGAGTGTTAGAGTCTCTCCCTCTCTCTCTCCCCTCTCTCTCTTAACAGAAGTGTCTTGTATAGACTGAACTGGGCCTCTCTTTATATGATTTTTGGGGCAGGCATTCTGAGACACGGCAGTGAGCAGGTGGACCAATTCCAAATCTTCCTCCAGTCAAGATGAAGTGAGTGTCACCCTCTGGACGGTGACTGTCCCCACGAGGCAGAACTTTCACTCTAGAGGTGGCAGCTACCACTGTGTCAGCGGGGTCTCCACTGTGTCAGCAGGGTCTCCACTGTGTCAACGGGGTCTCCACTGTGTCAGCAGGGTCTCCACTGTGTCAGCGGGATCTCCACTGTGTCAGCGGGGTCTCCACTGTGTCAGCGGGGTCTCCACTGTGTCAGCGGGATCTCCACTGTGTCAGCGGGATCTCCACTGTGTCAGCAGGGTCTGCACTGTGTCAGCAGGGTCTCCACTGTGTCAGCAGGGTCTCCACTGTGTCAGCGGGATCTCCACTGTGTCAGCGGGGTCTCCACTGTGTCAGCGGGATCTCCACTGTGTCAGCGGGATCTCCACTGTGTCAGCAGGGTCTGCACTGTGTCAACAGGGTCTCCACTGTGTCAGCAGGGTCTCCACTGTGTCAGCAGGGTCTGCACTGTGTCAGCAGGGTCTCCACTGTGTCAGCAGGGTCTCCACTGTGTCAGCAGGGTCTCCACTGTGTCAACAGGGTCTCCACTGTGTCAGCAGGGTCTCCACTGTGTCAACAGGGTCTCCACTGTGTCAGCAGGGTCTCCACTGTAAGACTGATGATAGGAGAGGGGCCATGCGTATTGCGTACACACCAACACCCTGCGTGAGTTGTCATACCCACAACTCATCTGATCGTTTACGATTGATGGAACTGTATAATCTAATTCATCTGATTGTTTACGATTGATGGAACTTTATAATGTAATTCCATTTTTGAGGCTCTGTGATAGCAGACATCTTTACTACAGAGTAGATTATTTTGGTCCCTCTCCACCATCTCCTTCTCCCTCTCTCTCTTCCTCGCTCCTCCTCTCTCCACCATCTCCTTCTCCCTCTCTCTATCCTCCTCTCTCCACCATCTCCTTCTCCCTCTCTCTCTCCTCCTCTCTCCACCATCTCCTTCTCCTTCTCTCTCTCCTCCTCTTTCCACCATCTCCTTCTCTCCTCTGCGCACCTCCTCTTTCCACCATCTCCTTCTCCCTCTCTCTCCTCCTTTCTCCTCCTCTTTCCACCATCTCCTTCTCCCTCTCTCTCTCCTCCTCTCTCCACCATCTCCTTCTCCCTCTCTCTCTCTCGACCTCTCTCCACCATCTCCTTCTCCCTCTCTCTCTCCTCCTCTCTCCACCATCTCCTTCTTCCTCTCTCTCTCCTACTCTCTCCACCTTTTCCTTCTCCCTCTCTCTCTCCTCCTCTTTCCACCATCTCCTTCTCCATATCTCTCTCCTCCTCTCTCCACCATCTCCTTCTTCCTCTCTCTCTCCTACTCTCTCCACCATTTCCTTCTCCCTCTCTCTCTCCTCCTCTTTCCACCATCTCCTTCTCCATCTCTCCTCCGCGCTCCTCCTCTTTCCACCATCTCCTTCTCCCTCTCTCCTCCATCTCCCTCTCTCTCCTCCTCTCTCCTCCTCGCTCCACCATCTCCTTCTCCCTCTCTCTCTCCTCCTCTCTCCACCATCTCCTTCTCCCTCTCTCCTCCTCGCTCCAACATCTCCTTCTCCCTCTCTCTCCTCCTCGCTCCTCCTCTCTCCATCTCCTTCTCACTCTCTCTCTCTCCACCATCTCCTTCTCCCTCTCTCTCTCCTCCTCTCTCCACCATCTCCTTCTCCCGCTCTCTCTCCTCCTCGCTCCTCCATCACCTTCTCCCCCTCTCTCTCCTCCATCTCCTTCTCCCCCTCTCTCCTCCATCTCCTTCTCCCTCTCTCCTCCACGCTCCTCCTCTTTCCACCATCTCCTTCTCCCTCCCTCTCCTCCTCTCTCCTCCTCTCTCCATCATCTCCTTCTCCCTCTCTCTCTCCTCCTCGCTCCTCCATCTCCTTCTCCCCCTCTCTCTCCTCCATCTCCTTCTCCCCCTCTCTCTCCTCCATCTCCTTCTCCCTCTCTCCTCTGCGCTCCTCCTCGCTCTACCATCTCCTTCTCCCCATCTCCTCCATCTGTCTCCTCCTCTCTCCACCATCTCCATCTCCCTCTCTCTCTCCTCCTAGCTCCTCGCTCCTCACTCCACCATCTCCTTCTCTCTCCTCCTCGCTCCTCCTCTCTCCACCATCTCCTTCTCCCCCTCTCTCTCCTCCATCTCCTTCTCCCTCTCTCCTCTGCGCTCCTCCTCGCTCCACCATCTCCTTCTCCCTATCTCCTCCATCTGTCTCCTCCTCTCTCCTCCTCTCTCCACCATCTCCATCTCCCTCTCTCTCTCCTCCTCGCTCCTCGCTCCTCACTCCACCATCTCCTTCTCCCTCTCTCTCCTCCTCGCTCCTCCTCTCTCCACCATCTCTTTCTCCCTCTCCTCCTCTCTCCACCATCTCCTTCTCCCTTTCTCTCCTCCTCTCTCCACCATCTCCTTCTTCCTCTCTCTCTCCTACTCTCTCCACCTTTTCCTTCTCCCTCTCTCTCTCCTCCTTGCTCCAACATCTCCTTCTCCCTCTCTCTCCTCCTCGCTCCTCCTCTCTCCACTATCTCCTTCTCCCTCTCTCTCTCCTCCTCTCTCCACCATCTCCTCGCTCCTCCTCTCTCCACTATCTCCTTCTCCCTCTCTCTCTCCTCCTCTCTCCACCATCTCCTTCTCCCTCTCTCTCCACCATCTCCTTCTCCATATCTCTCTCCTCCTCTCTCCACCATCTCCTTCTCTTCAGTTGACCTTTACAGTCCCTACATTGAGACACAACTTTGGCTCCTACATTTGTAAACAAGCGGGGATCTATTTCCTCTCTACAGAGATAATGTTTTTTCCATACACAAATTTAAATATGCAACATTTTGACTATGACTATGATGAATAACAAAAATCGGAGCCCAAATATTGAATGGTACAAAAATATTTGATAAATCAAAATGATTCTAAATAGCCTCTTGAGGAGCTGGGGAGGGCTATGGATGAGCATGTTCTCAGTACATGTTTTAAATGTGGTATATATCTGAAAGTGAACAGCCCTCAAAAATGTGACTAATGGTGTGTGTGCATGTGCATGTGTTAATGAGAGTTGTCAGTCAATGATGCACACTCAATCAAACACACTCTCTTTCTCTCTCTTTCTCTCCCGTTCTTATGTTCTCGTTCTCTGTATCTCTTTCTTTCTCTCGCTCCCTCTCGTTCTCTCCCTCTTGTTCTCTCTCTCGTTCTCCCCTCTCGTTCTCTCATTCTCTCTCTCTCTAACACACACAGTAAGTGGCGCTAATCAGCATCCCTCCTCCTCCTCCTCCTCCACCAAAACAACCCAACAGAAACTCTTGCATCAGCATCAAAGCTTACCTCTCTATTCAGCAATCAAGAAATGGCCCCCTTCTTCAGCACTTAACAACAGACAGAGGAAGTCTAAGACGGTGAGCCTGATGGATTCCCTTCACCGTAATAAAGGCCTCTTACTGAACATCTATCACAACATAATACTGTCATAACAGGCCATGGCAGCTCATGACAACCCAGCTATCTGTTGTTGTAAATTGCAAAACATTTGATTTGCTTATTGTGCTAGTGCATTGACTTGATAGGTATAAACATTTCCCATAACACCAGAATAGGATTGTTCCAATGATGAACAGAACATTAGACTGAGGAGGGTTTGCTTTCAGCAGGTTCCCAAAGGTTCTCATGTACACAGAGTCAGACACAGTGGGCTTAAGCCTGCGTTTAGATGAGAGGTACAATCAAACATCCTGGAGCCAAGAGAGCCGTGGTGACAGATTCTGTTGCTGTAAATTGCTACCTGTTCTCCTGTCCTCCCTCCTTCCCCTCCCTTCATCCTCGCTCCCTCCACCCCCCTCTTATTCCTGGGCCTTTATGAAGCGGCAGCTCTGAGGGATCTGACAGGGTCTAATTCTCTCTCCCACAGGAATTGGGCTTCTGTTATTAATACACCAGCACCAGTCTCATCATGGGAGCATGGAGCTGAGAACTCACACTGTGTGTGTGTGTGTTTAACAGAATACTACTGTCGCTGTGTGAAAAGGAAAGTGTGTCCTGCTTGACGAGTGGGGCTGTGTTTTCCAGGTAACAACCTCTTGCAGCTTCACTTAGCCCAAACTCCAAACCCATCACTTCACTTAGCCCAAACTCCAAACCCATCACTTCACTTAACCCAGACTCCAAACCCATCACTTCACTTAGCCCAAACTCCAAACCCATCACTTCACTTAGCCCAAACTCCAAACCCATCACTTCACTTAGCCCAAACTCCAAACGCATCACTTCACTTAATCCAAACTCCAAACCCATCACTTCACTTAGCCCAAACTCCAAACCCCATTACTCCACTTAGCCGAAACTCCAAACCCATCACTTCACTTAACCCAAACTCCAAACCCATCACTTCACTTAGCCCAAACTCCAAACCCATCACTTCACTTAGCCCAAACTCCAAACCCATCACTTCACTTAGCCCAAACTCCAAACCCATCACTTCACTTAGCCCAAACTCCAAACCCATCACTTCAATTAACCCAAACTCCAAACCCATTACTTCACTTAACCCAAACTCCAAAACCATCACTTCACTTAACCCAAACTCCAAACCCATCACTTCACTTAGCCCAAACTCCAAACCCATCACTTCAATTAGCCCAAACTCCAAACCCATTACTTCACTTAACCCAAACTCCAAACCCATCACTTCACTTAACCCAAACTCCAAACCCATCACTTCACTTAGCCCAATCTCCAAACCCATCACTTCACTTAGCCCAAACTCCAAACCCATCACTTCACTTAGCCCAAACTCCAAACCCATTACTTCACTTAACCCAAACTCCAAACCCATCACTTCACTTAACCCAAACTCCAAACCCATCACTTCACTTAGCCCAAACTCCAAACCCATTACATCACTTAACCCAAACTCCAAACCCATCACTTCACTTAGCCCAAACTCCAAACCCCATTACTCCACTTAGCCCAAACTCCAAACCCATCACTTCACTTAGCCCAAACTCCAAACCCATCACTTCACTTAACCCAAACTCCAAACCCATCACTTCACTAAGCCCAAACTCCAAACCCATCACTTCACTTAGCCCAAACTCCAAACCCATTACATCACTTAACCCAAACTCCAAACCCATCACTTCACTTAACCCAAACTCCAAACCCATCACTTCACTTAGCCCAAACTCCAAACCCATTGCATCACTTAACCCAAACTCCAAACCCATCACTTCACTTAACCCAAACTCCAAACCCATCACTTCACTTAGCCCAAACTCCAAACCCATCACTTCACTTAGCCCAAACTCCAAACCCATCACTTCACTTAGCCTAAACTCCAAACCCATCACTTCAATTAGCCCAAACTCCAAACCCATTACTTCACTTAACCCAAACTCCAAAACCATCACTTCACTTAACCCAAACTCCAAACCCATCACTTCACTTAGCCCAAACTCCAAACCCATCACTTCAATTAGCCCAAACTCCAAACCCATTACTTCACTTAACCCAAACTCCAAACCCATCACTTCACTTAACCCAAACTCCAAACCCATCACTTCACTTAGCCCAAACTCCAAACCCATTACATCACTTAACCCAAACTCCAAACCCATCACTTCACTTAGCCCAAACTCCAAACCCATTACTCCACTTAGCCCAAACTCCAAACCCATCACTTCACTTAGCCCAAACTCCAAACCCATCACTTCACTTAACCCAAACTCCAAACCCATCACTTCACTAAGCCCAAACTCCAAACCCATCACTTCACTTAGCCCAAACTCCAAACCCATTACATCACTTAACCCAAACTCCAAACCCATCACTTCACTTAACCCAAACTCCAAACCCATCACTTCACTTAGCCCAAACTCCAAACCCATTGCATCACTTAACCCAAACTCCAAACCCATCACTTCACTTAACCCAAACTCCAAACCCATCACTTCACTTAGCCCAAACTCCAAACCCATCACTTCACTTAGCCCAAACTCCAAACCCATCACTTCACTTAGCCTAAACTCCAAACCCATCACTTCAATTAGCCCAAACTCCAAACCCATTACTTCACTTAACCCAAACTCCAAAACCATCACTTCACTTAACCCAAACTCCAAACCCATCACTTCACTTAGCCCAAACTCCAAACCCATCACTTCAATTAGCCCAAACTCCAAACCCATTACTTCACTTAACCCAAACTCCAAACCCATCACTTCACTTAACCCAAACTCCAAACCCATCACTTCACTTAGCCCAATCTCCAAACCCATCACTTCACTTAGCCCAAACTCCAAACCCATCACTTCACTTAGCCCAAACTCCAAACCCATTACTTCACTTAACCCAAACTCCAAACCCATCACTTCACTTAACCCAAACTCCAAACCCATCACTTCACTTAGCCCAAACTCCAAACCCATTACATCACTTAACCCAAACTCCAAACCCATCACTTCACTTAGCCCAAACTCCAAACCCCATTACTCCACTTAGCCCAAACTCCAAACCCATCACTTCACTTAGCCCAAACTCCAAACCCATCACTTCACTTAGCCCAAACTCCAAACCCATCACTTCACTTAGCCCAAACTCCAAACCCATTACTTCACTTAACCCAAACTCCAAACCCATCACTTCACTTAACCCAAACTCCAAACCCATCACTTCACTTAGCCCAAACTCCAAACCCATTACATCACTTAACCCAAACTCCAAACCCATCACTTCACTTAGCCCAAACTCCAAACCCATCACTTCACTTAGCCCAAACTCCAAACCCATCACTTCACTTAACCCAAACTCCAAACCCATCACTTCACTAAGCCCAAACTCCAAACCCATCACTTCACTTAGCCCAAACTCCAAACCCATTACATCACTTAACCCAAACTCCAAACCCATCACTTCACTTAACCCAAACTCCAAACCCATCACTTCACTTAGCCCAAACTCCAAACCCATTGCATCACTTAACCCAAACTCCAAACCCATCACTTCACTTAACCCAAACTCCAAACCCATCACTTCACTTAGCCCAAACTCCAAACCCATCACTTCACTTAGCCCAAACTCCAAACCCATCACTTCACTTAGCCTAAACTCCAAACCCATCACTTCAATTAGCCCAAACTCCAAACCCATTACTTCACTTAACCCAAACTCCAAAACCATCACTTCACTTAACCCAAACTCCAAACCCATCACTTCACTTAGCCCAAACTCCAAACCCATCACTTCAATTAGCCCAAACTCCAAACCCATTACTTCACTTAACCCAAACTCCAAACCCATCACTTCACTTAACCCAAACTCCAAACCCATCACTTCACTTAGCCCAATCTCCAAACCCATCACTTCACTTAGCCCAAACTCCAAACCCATTACTTCACTTAACCCAAACTCCAAACCCATCACTTCACTTAACCCAAACTCCAAACCCATCACTTCACTTAGCCCAAACTCCAAACCCATTACATCACTTAACCCAAACTCCAAACCCATCACTTCACTTAGCCCAAACTCCAAACCCCATTACTCCACTTAGCCCAAACTCCAAACCCATCACTTCACTTAGCCCAAACTCCAAACCCATCACTTCACTTAGCCCAAACTCCAAACCCATCACTTCACTTAGCCCAAACTCCAAACCCATCACTTCACTTAGCCCAAACTCCAAACCCATTACTTCACTTAACCCAAACTCCAAACCCATCACTTCACTTAACCCAAACTCCAAACCCATCACTTCACTTAGCCCAAACTCCAAACCCATTACATCACTTAACCCAAACTCCAAACCCATCACTTCACTTAGCCCAAACTCCAAACCCCATTACTCCACTTAACCCAAACTCCAAACCCATCACTTCACTTAGCCCAAACTCCAAACCCATCACTTCACTTAACCCAAACTCCAAACCCATCACTTCACTAAGCCCAAACTCCAAACCCATCACTTCACTAAGCCCAAACTCCAAACCCATCACTTCACTTACAGTTACGTATTTATTATGTCTGTCTGTCTGTACAGGAGAGTAGTGTTGTGGAATAGAGGTGAGGTTTGGGCCCCTGGGCCAGCAGCACCGTCAGGCCCTGCCACTCCCCTTCTCACCCTATCACACATCCACCTCACTGGGCAGACAGCAGAGGGATGGGCCCCTCTCCCACAGCGACACCAGGCTGATGTGATATCCATATTGATGTGCAGCAAAGATCGATGGATAGGACAACAAGAGGGTGGATGGATAGAGAGGCCACAGGCAGACAGGGAAACAGACTCTGCCTGGAGGTGAGATTCATCCTACTTTCATTTAAAACTTCAATGCTGAGTGTATTTATTGAACATTTTAAAGTTTGCTGTTGCCAGTATGTGCAGGGATGGAAATGAAGTTAGCCAGCTCTTTAGCTGAAGTGAATATACAGTGTTGTAGTTTCTGATCACAAGTTAGGCTTTTCACAGGATAATTAACATAATTGTTCAGAGTTAAAAAATACTTTTGAGTTTATCGTCACTTAAAGAAATCAAATCAAATCAAATGTGAAGTCAGGTGAAAGGAGAGGTTCTCATACTCACTCAGTCATGCGCTGAATCCTTGTCTCAGCCATGGTGCTGTTGATGACTGGAGGCCCCATGGGGACCCACTGGCCCTCTTCTGGCACTGCTTCAGCCACTGTAGAGGAAATTGTGATTATTGGGGACCTGCATGGGCAATTCATTCATTAAAAATACAGCTAAATGTAAGGCTTAAACTGATATTTTTCGTATTTACATGATTTCATAATTTTGTGAGCAATCTTCTGATATTTTTTAATATGCTCAGATTTAGTATAAAATGAAAGCAAATTGTAAAGGAGCTCCTTGGTCTGTGACAATCACTTCCTACGTGACAAAATATAGAAACAAAACAACAATGATCTCTGTTAGTTCAAGAGTATCCATCACAACCTCGCATCCCCCCCACACACACCACATCTGTTCTCATCGACTGTGGGATTGTGATGGTATCTCTGCCCTTGTCTATCTAATCACAGTAAATCATGCTGTGTGTCATCTTGTCTCCACTCAGATGAAATACTGCCAGAGTGCAGGGAGAGTTGTTGGTACCATTGCCATTTAGCTAGGTGATAGGTGAGAGAAGAAGACATCAACACAACACATGGTCACTTTTAGAGAAATACACAACTCATTTACATTCAGGTAAAGTAGTAACTTGATTTATTTAGCCTTTTGTTTCATTGTTTGAACTGGAAAAACAGGAAACGGTCCTGGCACACTTCCGGTCAGATGCAAATGTATTTTAATAGTAGCTGAGCTTTCATTCAGTCGAGATTCATCTGAGCAAGCCTCCAGCACCTTCACTAATCAGTTTTGGGTGTGTGGTTATTCTCTTCCTTATTTACATGAAAGTTTGAAATCATTGTCACCAAGGCAGCACTTACTGCGGCACTTCCACAGTGGGTTGGAAGAAAGTTTCTCATTGTATGTTTCCAGACTTATCTAGGCCAATATTAAATAAAAGCTGCTGCTGACAGTAGAGCTTCACCACAGGTGAGCAGGCAGAGAGGCGGTGTCTAGGAGCTGCCAGTATCTGACATGAGGTTCCATGGTTCACTGGGCCAGATAAGAGTGTGTGTGTACATTGTGAGTGACACGGGAGATGGAGTGTGTTTGAATCGGAGTAAGTCATTATTTGTAAGAAGAGAGAAATAATGAGAGGGATAGAATACATGGATAAACATGCATTCCTTTCCATTCTCTGTGGATTAAACAGGCATTCCTTTCCATTCTCTGTGGATTAAACAGGCATTCCTTTCCATTCTCTGTGGATTAAACAGGCATTCCTTTCCATTCTCTGTGGATTAAACATGCATTCCTTTCCATTCTCTGTGGATTAAACATGCATTCCTTTCCATTCTCTGTGGATTAAACATGCATTCCTTTCCATTCTCTGTGGATTAAACATGCATTCCTTTCCACTCTCTGTGGATTAAACATGCATTCCTTTCCACTCTCTGTGGATTAAACAGGCATTCCTTTCCATTCTCTGTGGATTAAACAGGCATTCATTTCCACTCTCTGTGGATTAAACATGCATTCCTTTCCATTCTCTGTGGATTAAACATGCATTCCTTTCCATTCTCTGTGGATTAAACAGGCATTCCTTTCCATTCTCTGTGGATTAAACATGCATTCCTTTCCATTCTCTGTGGATTAAACAGGCATTCCTTCCTTTCCTTTCTATTCCACCAGACCACTGTTGCTCTCCACCCCCTTCCCTGTTTAAGTAAACACCATGGAGGGATACATAGAGTGTAGGGCTTCAGCACAACCTGTTAGAGAGAACACCCACCTGTCAGAGCTCAAAATATGCAAATGAACACATCAACCTAAGAGGACAGCAACAGTTAAGCAATAAGGCCAGAGGGATGTGGTATATGGCTAATATACCACGGCTATATTGGCCATATACCACAATCCCCCAAGGTGCCTTATTGCTATTATAAACTGGTTACCAATGTAATTAGGGCAGTAAAAATAAATGTTTTGTCATATCCGTTTCATATCCGTTTTGTCATATCCACCATTAGAATATCAACTGAGTACAGCTGAATATACTGGGATTTTTGCTTGTTTTTAGCTAGTTTTCCTAGTGCTTGGACACACAGGAGTAACTAGTCTGTCTGTTGTTAGTGACAGAACAGACAGTAATCTAGTGCTTGGACACACAGGAGTAACTAGTCTGTCTGTTGTTAGTGACAGAACAGACAGTAATCTAGTGCTTGGACACACAGGAGTAACTAGTCTGTCTGTTGTTAGTGACAGAACAGACAGTAATCTAGTGCTTGGACACACAGGAGTAACTAGTCTGTCTGATGTTAGTGACAGAACAGACAGTGATCTAGTGCTTGGACACACAGGAGTAACTAGTCTGTCTGTTGTTAGTGACAGAACAGACAGTAGTCTAGTGCTTGGACACACAGGAGTAACTAGTCTGTCTGTTGTTAGTGACAGAACAGACAGTAATCTAGTGCTTGGACACACAGGAGTAACTAGTCTGTCTGTTGTTAGTGACAGAACAGACAGTGATCTAGTGCTTGGACACACAGGAGTAACTAGTCTGTCTGTTGTTAGTGACAGAACAGACAGTAATCTAGTGCTTGGACACACAGGAGTAACTAGTCTGTCTGTTGTTAGTGACAGAACAGACCGTAGTCTAGTTCTTGGACACACAGGAGTAACTAGTCTGTCTGTTGTTAGTGACAGAACAGACAGTAATCTAGTGCTTGGACACACAGAAGTAACTAGTCTGTCTGTGTTTAGTGACAGAACAGACAGTAATCTAGTGCTTGGACACACAGGAGTAACTATTCTGTCTGTTGTTAGTGACAGAACAGACAGTAATCTAGTGCTTGGACACACAGGAGTAACTAGTCTGTCTGTTGTTAGTGACAGAACAGACAGTAATCTAGTGCTTGGACACACAGGAGTAACTAGTCTGTCTGTTGTTAGTGACAGAACAGACAGTAATCTAGTGCTTGGACACACAGGAGTAACTAGTCTGTCTGTTGTTAGTGACAGAACAGACAGTAATCTAGTGCTTGGACACACAGGAGTAACTAGTCTGTCTGATGTTAGTGACAGAACAGACAGTAATCTAGTGCTTGGACACACAGGAGTAACTAGTCTGTCTGATGTTAGTGACAGAACAGACAGTAATCTAGTGCTTGGACACACAGGAGTAACTAGTCTGTCTGTTGTTAGTGACAGAACAGACAGTAATCTAGTGCTTGGACACACAGGAGTAACTAGTCTGTCTGTTGTTAGTGACAGAACAGACAGTAATCTAGTGCTTGGACACACAGGAGTAACTAGTCTGTCTGTTGTTAGTGACAGAACAGACAGTAATCTAGTGCTTGGACACACAGGAGTAACTAGTCTGTCTGTTGTTAGTGACAGAACAGACAGTAATCTAGTGCTTGGACACACAGGAGTAACTAGTCTGTCTGTTGTTAGTGACAGAACAGACAGTAATCTAGTGCTTGGACACACAGGAGTAACTAGTCTGTCTGTTGTTAGTGACAGAACAGACAGTAGTCTAGTGCTTGGACACACAGGAGTAACTAGTCTTAGTCTGTCTGTTGTTAGTGACAGAACAGACAGTAATCTAGTGCTTGGACACACAGGAGTAACTAGTCTGTCTGTTGTTAGTGACAGAACAGACAGTAATCTAGTGCTTGGACACACAGGAGTAACTAGTCTGTCTGTTGTTAGTGACAGAACAGACAGTAATCTAGTGCTTGGACACACAGGAGTAACTAGTCTGTCTGTTGTTAGTGACAGAACAGACAGTAATCTAGTGCTTGGACACACAGGAGTAACTAGTCTGTCTGTTGTTAGTGACAGAACAGACAGTAATCTAGTGCTTGGACACGGTAAATAGTTGTTTTTTTGATGTTTAGACTAGTCTGTCTGTTGTTAGTGACAGAACAGACAGTAATCTAGTGCTTGGACACACAGGAGTAACTAGTCTGTTTGATGTTAGTGACAGAACAGACAGTGATCTAGTGCTTGGACACACAGGAGTAACTAGTCTGTCTGTTGTTAGTGACAGAACAGACAGTAATCTAGTGCTTGGACACACAGGAGTAACTAGTCTGTCTGTTGTTAGTGACAGAACAGACAGTAATCTAGTGCTTGGACACACAGGAGTAACTAGTCTGTCTGATGTTAGTGACAGAACAGACAGTAATCTAGTGCTTGGACACACAGGAGTAACTAGTCTGTCTGTTGTTAGTGACAGAACAGACAGTAATCTAGTGCTTGGACACACAGGAGTAACTAGTCTGTCTGTTGTTAGTGACAGAACAGACAGTAATCTAGTGCTTGGACACACAGGAGTAACTAGTCTGTCTGTTGTTAGTGACAGAACAGACAGTAATCTCGTGCTTGGACACACAGGAGTAACTAGTCTGTCTGTTGTTAGTGACAGAACAGACAGTAGTCTAGTGCTTGGACACACAGGAGTAACTAGTCTGTCTGTTGTTAGTGACAGAACAGACAGTAATCTAGTGCTTGGACACACAGGAGTAACTAGTCTGTCTGTTGTTAGTGACAGAACAGACAGTGATCTAGTGCTTGGACACACAGGAGTAACTAGTCTGTCTGTTGTTAGTGACAGAACAGACAGTAATCTAGTGCTTGGACACACAGGAGTAACTAGTCTGTCTGTTGTTAGTGACAGAACAGACAGTAATCTAGTGCTTGGACACACAGGAGTAACTAGTCTGTCTGTTGTTAGTGACAGAACAGACAGTAATCTAGTGCTTGGACACACAGGAGTAACTAGTCTGTCTGTTGTTAGTGACAGAACAGACAGTAATCTAGTGCTTGGACACACAGGAGTAACTAGTCTGTCTGTTGTTAGTGACAGAACAGACAGTAATCTAGTGCTTGGACACACAGGAGTAACTAGTCTGTCTGTTGTTAGTGACAGAACAGACAGTAATCTAGTGCTTGGACACACAGGAGTAACTAGTCTGTCTGATGTTAGTGACAGAACAGACAGTAATCTAGTGCTTGGACACACAGGAGTAACTAGTCTGTCTGTTGTTAGTGACAGAACAGACAGTAGTCTAGTGCTTGGACACACAGGAGTAACTAGTCTGTCTGTTGTTAGTGACAGAACAGACAGTAATCTAGTGCTTGGACACACAGGAGTAACTAGTCTGTCTGTTGTTAGTGACAGAACAGACAGTAATCTAGTGCTTGGACACACAGGAGTAACTAGTCTGTTTGATGTTAGTGACAGAACAGACAGTGATCTAGTGCTTGGACACACAGGAGTAACTAGTCTGTCTGTTGTTAGTGACAGAACAGACAGTAATCTAGTGCTTGGACACACAGGAGTAACTAGTCTGTCTGTTGTTAGTGACAGAACAGACAGTAATCTAGTGCTTGGACACACAGGAGTAACTAGTCTGTCTGATGTTAGTGACAGAACAGACAGTAATCTAGTGCTTGGACACACAGGAGTAACTAGTCTGTCTGTTGTTAGTGACAGAACAGACAGTAATCTAGTGCTTGGACACACAGGAGTAACTAGTCTGTCTGTTGTTAGTGACAGAACAGACAGTAATCTAGTGCTTGGACACACAGGAGTAACTAGTCTGTCTGTTGTTAGTGACAGAACAGACAGTAATCTCGTGCTTGGACACACAGGAGTAACTAGTCTGTCTGTTGTTAGTGACAGAACAGACAGTAGTCTAGTGCTTGGACACACAGGAGTAACTAGTCTGTCTGTTGTTAGTGACAGAACAGACAGTAATCTAGTGCTTGGACACACAGGAGTAACTAGTCTGTCTGTTGTTAGTGACAGAACAGACAGTGATCTAGTGCTTGGACACACAGGAGTAACTAGTCTGTCTGTTGTTAGTGACAGAACAGACAGTAATCTAGTGCTTGGACACACAGGAGTAACTAGTCTGTCTGTTGTTAGTGACAGAACAGACAGTAATCTAGTGCTTGGACACACAGGAGTAACTAGTCTGTCTGATGTTAGTGACAGAACAGACAGTGATCTAGTGCTTGGACACACAGGAGTAACTAGTCTGTCTGTTGTTAGTGACAGAACAGACAGTAGTCTAGTGCTTGGACACACAGGAGTAACTAGTCTGTCTGTTGTTAGTGACAGAACAGACAGTAATCTAGTGCTTGGACACACAGGAGTAACTAGTCTGTCTGTTGTTAGTGACAGAACAGACAGTAATCTAGTGCTTGGACACACAGGAGTAACTAGTCTGTCTGTTGTTAGTGACAGAACAGACAGTAATCTAGTGCTTGGACACACAGGAGTAACTAGTCTGTCTGTTGTTAGTGACAGAACAGACAGTAATCTAGTGCTTGGACACACAGGAGTAACTAGTCTGTCTGTTGTTAGTGACAGAACAGATAGTAATCTAGTGCTTGGACACACAGGAGTAACTAGTCTGTCTGATGTTAGTGACAGAACAGACAGTAATCTAGTGCTTGGACACACAGGAGTAACTAGTCTGTCTGATGTTAGTGACAGAACAGACAGTAATCTAGTGCTTGGACACACAGGAGTAACTAGTCTGTCTGATGTTAGTGACAGAACAGACAGTAATCTAGTGCTTGGACACACAGGAGTAACTAGTCTGTCTGTTGTTAGTGACAGAACAGACAGTAATCTAGTGCTTGGACACACAGGAGTAACTAGTCTGTCTGTTGTTAGTGACAGAACAGACAGTAATCTAGTGCTTGGACACACAGGAGTAACTAGTCTGTCTGTTGTTAGTGACAGAACAGACAGTAATCTAGTGCTTGGACACACAGGAGTAACTAGTCTGTCTGATGTTAGTGACAGAACAGACAGTGATCTAGTGCTTGGACACACAGGAGTAACTAGTCTGTCTGTTGTTAGTGACAGAACAGACAGTAATCTAGTGCTTGGACACACAGGAGTAACTAGTCTGTCTGTTGTTAGTGACAGAACAGACAGTAATCTAGTGCTTGGACACACAGGAGTAACTAGTCTGTCTGTTGTTAGTGACAGAACAGATAGTAATCTAGTGCTTGGACACACAGGAGTAACTAGTCTGTCTGTTGTTAGTGACAGAACAGACAGTAGTCTAGTGCTTGGACACACAGGAGTAACTAGTCTGTCTGTTGTTAGTGACAGAACAGACAGTAATCTAGTGCTTGGACACACAGGAGTAACTAGTCTGTCTGTTGTTAGTGACAGAACAGACAGTGATCTAGTGCTTGGACACACAGGAGTAACTAGTCTGTCTGTTGTTAGTGACAGAACAGACAGTGATCTAGTGCTTGGACACACAGGAGTAACTAGTCTGTCTGTTGTTAGTGACAGAACAGACAGTAATCTAGTGCTTGGACACACAGGAGTAACTAGTCTGTCTGTTGTTAGTGACAGAACAGACAGTAATCTAGTGCTTGGACACACAGGAGTAACTTGAGCAATTTCTTCAAATATCAAATGGAGAACTTGAAAATAGAGGCAAAATAAGTGCTTTTTTGACTTGTTTAGAAAGAAGGGAGCTTGACAGGAAATGCATTGAATGGTGTTGTGGTGAGCATGCTGGACGGTGAGAGAGGAGGATTTACACCTACCTATAGAACACACAACATCAGCGTATTCAACACGTCAGGAGGAAGAACCCTAATAAGGTATAGAGAGGATGTAATGCAGGGAAAACATCCCAGCCCTATCCAGACATCCATACGAAGGTAAGCACATCAGATATAGCTACTCTAGCACCGGTAAACAGCAGCACAGTGAAAGACCTGATCAATGCTCCAACCAGACAGGCTCTCAGCCCACCACAGGCCTTCCAGTACAGTTAATGTAGGAGTGTGTTCACGGTGTGGAAACACATCAATATCCTTAACATCGGTAGGCTGCAGCTACATCAATTACCACTGCAGAGCACTTGTAACCTGGTTTCTCACTACTCTGCTACCATTAGGACAAGTCCATCGACCCCCTGCGTGGTGTGCTCTAACTCACCGCTGAGCTCTCCTTCCAGAACCTGCTCCATGTGTCTCATCATGGCCTCCAGGTCGCTGTCCTGAGGAACAACAAAGGTCAGAGTTCACACTCAGTTATCGTTTATTATATTTACAGCTGTTTAACTTGGCATTTTGATGTAAATGACAGGGTCAAACGGTCAACACATGTGCTGGAGTATCCTGAGTATGTTTCACCGGTATAAAACAAACCTAGAGAATCATTTGAGCAGGTGTCCAAACAGTCCAACTACACACAGAGAGGTAGTGGATCTCAGGAGATGGAGGTCAGTGAGCTGAGCCGTACAACAACAACAAGCACACAGCAGCTCTCTCAGGGATTCCCCGACCCTGTCAGATATGTCAGGTAGGGGTTCCGATCCCTTCCCCCTACAGACAGCAACAGCCAATCACACTGTCTGTATAGACCCCACATCCCAGCATCCCCCTCTCTCCGTGGCCCCCAGGGCACCACACCACCACGGCACCGCTGCTGAGGAGAAATGCAAGCATCAGCCATGAGACATCTTTCATCTTTCAGCTGTCAGATTGTCAGAAGGAGCTCCTCTCCGTGGCGTCAAATGACAATGTCTCCATTGATGAGGCTCCAAGGGGCCAGGAAACAGCAGCTGCTGCATAGCCTCAGTGTGTGTTAGACCCTGGCTGGACTCTCCTGGGTACAGCATTGTGATGTGTGCCACATCCATTTAACAAAGGAGGGGAAAGAGGGAGTCACCCCCGTTACCCTGCGTTACTGTCATCCAACAGGACGGCGTGGAGAAGATGAGTGAGTGTTTGGATGAAGCCACACTGGCACCATCTCAGAGGTGAGGTGAAGCGTGCAGTGCCCTACTATACAACTAATGAATCTGTGGGAAATGTGTCTTCATCTAGGAGGACCAACCTGTACAAGCAGGGAGTCCATGGTTAAGAGAGAACTAGTCTAAACCATTTCTCCTCCACTGGATTCACTCTGACACCACCACAGCTGAAAGGCTACATCCAACTACCTGCCCTGTGTGGTAGCAGAATCACAATGAGTTAGGGAACGTTGATAAATAAGATGTTTTATTTACTTAATAATGCTTATGTGAGATATTTATCATTAGGATGTCTTCTTTTTGGATGATACTGTTGGCAGTTTGCAGTTATCCCTTCTCTGCTAGGGCTCAGTTACTTGGGGCCCAGAGAGGAGAGAAGTCAGGTTAGTCTTATCTGTGAATGTGTCTGTAACTTTTCCTAAACCATGTGAAGGGATGGCGTGATTAAAGGGGAACCAGTTAGTTGGCTCCACAATGTCTGTGTGCCAGTTACTCCTCTCCGTGAGCTTGTCCAGGAGGGCTTGTATTTTTGATGTATCTAGAATTGACAATTGATATATGCCATTGGATGAGGTAATGTTTTGGTAATAGGAAGTACCAAGAACGAGAAGTAGAACCTCATTTTAGGAGAGCAAACTGAATGATAATTTATAGCTAATGCTGTCTGGCTATGGGATACTCCTCTCTCAAGTAAAGTCTTCCTTTGTAATGTTCCTAAGATCTGTTATTTGTCATGTGAGTTGAGAGGGGTGTCTCTTGGCTATAAATGATACTAAGAATTGTTTCGTAAGCACTCTCAGAGAATTCATTTATAGACACTGAATTGATCTGAGAGTCAAACAGGGCTATGGTGAAGCTCATATAATTAAATATGGACTTTATGATATAACTCTGAATTGTGTGTGGTTTGCTCTCTCATGATTTGGTAATACAGGAAATGTCCACGACACATACTTATCTCTGGCAACACACTCATTTACCAACTCCCAAAGCTGAATTCTTCTTTTTCATTTGCTCGCTTTGTTCTTTTCTACCTTTCTCCTTTCTCCTGTCCTTTCTCCTGTCCTTTCTCCTGTCCTTTCTCCTGTCCTTTTCCTGTCCTTTCTCCTGTCCTTTCTCCTGTCCTTTGTCCTGTCCTTTGTCCTGTCCTTTCTCCTGTCCTTTCTCCCAACAGTGACAAATAGTTTGAATCTAGCTTGGCCTTCCTTCTCTCATGGTGCAGTGGGAAGAGATTGGGTTGCAGCCTTGAGATATCCCCTCATGTGTGTCGGGGGAAAGAGGGAATATATTTTTTCTCTGCAGGGGGGTAGAATGCTGAATGAAAATCATTGCGTAACTAAATTAAGAATGAACTAACTTCTCTCGGTTTGATCAAATCAAATCAAATCAAATCAAATTTATTTATATAGCCCTTCGTACATCAGCTGATATCTCAAAGTGCTGTACAGAAACCCAGCCTAAAACCCCAAACAGCAAGCAATGCAGGTGTAGAAGCACGGTGGCTAGGAAAAACTCCCTAGAAAGGCCCATACCTAGGAAGAAACCTAGAGAGGAACCAGGCTATGTGGGGTGGCCAGTCCTCTTCTGGCTGTGCCGGGTGGAGATTATAACAGAACATGGTCAAGATGTTCAATGTTCATAAATGACCAGCATGGTCGAATAATAATAAGGCAGAACAGTTGAAACTAGAGCAGCAGCACAGTCAGGTGGAAGTTGAAACTGGAGCAGCAGCATGGCCAGGTAGACTGGGGACAGCAAGGAGTCATCATGTCAGGTAGTCCTGGGGCATGGTCCTAGGGCTCAGGTCAGTTGAAACTGGAACAGCAGCATGGCCAGGTGGACTGGGGACAGCAAGGAGTCATCATGTCAGGTAGTCCTGGGGCATGGTCCTAGGGCTCAGGTCCTCCGAGAGAGAGAAAGAAAGAGAGAAGGAGAGAATTAGAGAACGCACACTTAGATTCACACAGGACACCGAATAGGACAGGAGAAGTACTCCAGATATAACAAACTGACCCCAGCCCCCCGACACATAAACTACTGCAGCATAAATACTGGAGGCTGAGACAGGAGGGGTCAGGAGACACTGTGGCCCCATCCGAGGACACCCCCGGACAGGGCCAAACAGGAAGGATATAACCCCACCCACTTTGCCAAAGCACAGCCCCCACACCACTAGAGGGATATCTTCAACCACCAACTTACCATCCTGAGACATGGCTGAGTATAGCCCACAAAGATCTCCGCCACGGCACAACCCAAGGGGGGGGGGGGCGCCAACCCAGACAGGATGACCACAACAGTGAATCAACCCACTCAGGTGACGCACCCCCTCCAGGGACGGCATGAGAGAGCCCCAGCAAGCCAGTGACTCAGCCCCTGTAATAGGGTTAGAGGCAGAGAATCCCAGTGGAAAGAGGGGAACCGGCCAGGCAGAGACAGCAAGGGCGGTTCGTTGCTCCAGAGCCTTTCCGTTCACCTTCCCACTCCTGGGCCAGACTACACTCAATCATATGACCCACTGAAGAGATGAGTCTTCAGTAAAGACTTAAAGGTTGAGACCGAGTTTGCGTCTCTGACATGGGTAGGCAGACCGTTCCATAAAAATGGAGCTCTATAGGAGAAAGCCCTGCCTCCAGCTGTTTGCTTAGAAATTCTAGGGACAATTAGGAGGCCTGCGTCTTGTGACCGTAGCGTACGTATAGGTATGTACGGCAGGACCAAATCAGAGAGATAGGTAGGAGCAAGCCCATGTAATGCTTTGTAGGTTAGCAGTAAAACCTTGAAATCAGCCCTTGCTTTGACAGGAAGCCAGTGTAGAGAGGCTAGCACTGGAGTAATATGATCAAATTTTTTGGTTCTAGTCAGGATTCTAGCAGCCGTATTTAGCACTAACTGAAGTTTATTTAGTGCTTTATCCGGGTAGCCGGAAAATAGAGCATTGCAGTAGTCTAACCTAGAAGTGACAAAAGCATGGATTAATTTTTCTGCATCATTTTTGGACAGAAAGTTTCTGATTTTTGCAATGTTACGTAGATGGAAAAAAGCTGTCCTCGAAATGGTCTTGATATGTTCTTCAAAAGAGAGATCAGGGTCCAGAGTAACGCCGAGGTCCTTCACAGTTTTATTTGAGACGACTGTACAACCATTAAGATTAATTGTCAGATTCAACAGAAGATCTCTTTGTTTCTTGGGACCTAGAACAAGCATCTCTGTTTTGTCCGAGTTTAATAGTAGAAAGTTTGCAGCCATCCACTTCCTTATGTCTGAAACACATGCTTCTAGCGAGGGCAATTTTGGGGCTTCACCATGTTTCATTGAAATGTACAGCTGTGTGTCATCCGCATAGCAGTGAAAGTTTACATTATGTTTTCGAATAACATCCCCAAGAGGTAAAATATATAGTGAAAACAATAGTGGTCCTAAAACGGAACCTTGAGGAACACCGAAATGTACAGTTGATTTGTCAGAGGACAAACCATTCACAGAGACAAACTGATATCTTTCCGACAGATAAGATCTAAACCAGGCCAGAACATGTCCGTGTAGACCAATTTGGGTTTCCAATCTCTCCAAAAGAATGTGGTGATCGATGGTATCAAAAGCAGCACTAAGGTCTAGGAGCACGAGGACAGATGCAGAGCCTCGGTCCGATGCCATTAAAATGTCATTTACCACCTTCACAAGTGCCGTCTCAGTGCTATGATGGGGTCTAAAACCAGACTGAAGCATTTCGTATACATTGTTTGTCTTCAGGAAGGCAGTGAGTTGCTGCGCAACAGCCTTCTCTAAAATTTTTGAGAGGAATGGAAGATTCGATATAGGCCGATAGTTTTTTATATTTTCTGGGTCAAGGTTTGGCTTTTTCAAGAGAGGCTTTATTACTGCCACTTTTAGTGAGTTTGGTACACATCCAGTGGATAGAGAGCCGTTTATTATGTTCAACATAGGAGGGCCAAGCACAGGAAGCAGCTCTTTCAGTAGTTTAGTTGGAATAGGGTCCAGTATGCAGCTTGAAGGTTTAGAGGCCATGATTATTTTCATCATTGTGTCAAGAGATATAGTACTAAAACACTTGAGCGTCTCTCTTGATCCTAGGTCCTGGCAGAGTTGTGCAGACTCAGGACAACTGAGGTTTGGAGGAATACGCAGGTTTAAAGAGGAGTCCGTAATTTGCTTTCTAATAATCATAATCTTTTCCTCAAAGAAGTTCATGAATTTATCACTGCTAAAGTGAAAGTCATCCTCTCTTGGGGAATGCTGCTTTTTAGTTAGTGATGCAGTCAAGACTGGTATTATGTAATCAGATGGGATGATAAATAACTAGCAAGAAGTTAGTCTACTAGAGCGAGTTAACAGTACTTGCCATCTCTCTGTGTCTTTGTCTCTCTCTGTGTCTCTCTCTCTCTCTGTGTCTCTGTGTGTCTCTCTGTCTCTCTGTATTTCTGTGCCAGCTCCCATGTCACTCACATTGCACACACAAACACACCCACAAAGCCTGTGCATTGTTTGCTCTGCTCCCTAGCACCATGCTCTGTTTGTCTCCCTTCCTCTGCTCTGGTTAATAAAGTACAACAACAAAATGTTTTTCTACTACTTCCCTCACTCGGATCGGACCTGGTGTGGACCGGGTGAATGTTTTAAAAATGAATTGTGTCCACCTGGGAAAGCCCCGCGTCCATTTCAAAACGGGCCCTCTAAGGGCCATCAGCATTTATTCTCATCATTCAGATTATACAAATTCAAATCATGAAGTGTTTAATGTGATGTGATTTGGATTTAATTTGCATTGATATCAGAGTGATTAGAGGGACAATAGAGCGCTGAGTACCAGACCATTCATTAGCAACCTGACAGCCGTTAGTGAGTTGGGTACCAGCAATGCATCAGCATCATTCATGTAGGCTTACAGAGCGCAGAATAGAAGGAGAATACCGTGACTCAGTGGCAGTAGTGATGCATGGGTAAAATCACTGGGGAAGCCCACACCCTCAAAAAGATCCATATTATGTGTTGTGATAATTGCATTGTTTGCTCTATAACCTGCTAGTTCACATGCCTTGCCACAGTGATACACAGGCCTAAAGGCCGAGACAACAAGAAGACACAGTGGCAGAATAGATTCAACCACACCTTTGTTTTATCACAAATCTGGAGAGCAACCTCTGTCTAGTGAAGTCCACAAAGCATATTGCATGTACAGTAACAGACAGTTACATGACCTACAGCAAGGTAAAGCAAGTTAATGTTCCCAACATTTTTGGACCACTAAACAACTATTGCTTTAGAACCACAGAGTTACCGCAAGTCGCAAAGAAAACTGGAGCCTCCACTGTTCCAGCACCATTTCAACATCATCAAATCACCTCTGCTTAGTCTAATAGAGTGACAACTAAAAGATACCAAAAACAATTTAGTCCAATCAATGTAAGCTAAATATGATGTGGCTGTCCATGGTTCTGATTTGTGTGTGTGTGCGTTCATGCAAGTAGAAAAACATGTTGACTCACCCTACTTGTAGAGAAATGCCAATGCCATCCTCCTCTCTTTCATGTGGATGAAACAGTCTATCACTCTGTCATACAGTACACACTTTTATTATTTGTTGTCCTAGGCTACCTGGCTAAAATGCTTGCTCACTAGCCTAACTTCTATTCATGGGAAAAGTTAGAACTACTTCAATCTTCTTAGGACCAGGTGGCCCGCTAGCGGGACAAATTGCTGTGAAACTGGAGAGCACGCAATTCAAATAAATAGTCAGAAATATTATGGATTTTAAACATTTATGTACATATAAGTGTCTTATATTGGCAGAACACTTACATTCTTGTTAATCTAACTGCACTGTCTGATTTACAGTAGCTATTACAGTGAAAACATGCCATGTGATTGTTTGAGGATGGCGCCCCACATCACAGGTTCATACATTCACATACAACGATTAAATATTCACTTACTCTGTCATCCAAAGGGTCCCAGCTATAACATGTAGTGTCGTTTTGTTAGATAAAATCCTTCTTTATATCCCTAAAAGTCCTTTTAGTTGGCGCCATCGATTTGAGTAATCCACTCGTTCAACTTGCAGAGAAAGGAATCCGAAAATCTACCCCTAAACTTTGTTTCAACAAGTCAAAATACATTTCTATTTACTCCTCAGACACCCTAAAATGTAATCAAACTATAATATTTATTTTGGAAAGAAGTATATTCAATAGGAAACTGATTTTAGCAGTCTTCATGGCGCGCGCAAACATGAATTTCCAAGACTGTCCCTCTACTAAAACTGATATTTCTTATTCGTTTTTGAAGTTACACGCCTGAAACCTTGAACATAGACTGCTGACACCCTGTGGAAGCCATAGGAATTGCATCCAGGGAGCTAATTGTCAATATGACCTTTCTCTTGCATTTCTAAGAGGATGTTCTCTCTCTCAAAAAAAGTCAGCTTGGTTTTTCTTCTACCATATCTATTATGTGATATTCTCCTAAATTATTTAAACATTTCTACAAACTTCAAAGTGTTTTCTTTCCAATGATATGCATATCCTGGCTTCAGGGCCTGAACTACAGGCAGTTTACTTTGGACATGTCATTCAGACCGGAAGTGGAGAAAAAAGGGGCCTATCCCTAAGAAGTTCATTGGCCTTCTACATCTAGCTACATATTGAACTTCCATCATCTCAGGCCAGGGGCACAACAATGTATTAATTAATGGTTGGATCAGAAGCACCATTATAGTCATTGGCCGGGTACAGAGAATTAAGTAAAAGCACAACTCCAAATCCTTATCTCAGTCTAGGGTTTGGCGGTTTACAGTTTTTTGTATATACCGGTATTGATGCACGGACCTGTTTGGGTTTTTACTTTACCTTCTATAACGGTATTTTAATGTTTGGTTTGTTAAATGTTAAACACAGTGTGTAACGTCCATTTTTATAGTTTACTTCGCTACTTGAGTTATCTCTCTCCACAATGCTTTCCACACAGACCTAGCCCCGCCCCCTGTCACTCAAGGAGTGCATTTGTTTTTCCTCGTCCAGGAGACACATACAGTCTGCATGGTCAATGCAGCAAATGCAACAATGTTGACAACAATGATGCAGTTGTCACTTTGCATCTTAATATAAATCTACTAGCATTCTATAATTACACTATTAGCTTGTGTTTCTTACATCTGCAAACAGCTAGTTTGTCTTTTCTTAGCAAGTTGTTCCTAAATCTTGTTAGCCGCAATCGCTAGCTAGCTAATAAATGTGTAATTAGATGTGTAATTTAAATGTGTAATTAAATGCGTAATTAGCTATACAGCCTGATAATACCAGTGATGGTGTAGACCTAAATCAGCAACAGTGTCTTCTAAATTAAAGAGGTAAACGCAAGGCAAGAATATGTTAGCTACATGAAGTAGCTAAGAAAAAACACTCAACGTAGCCAAAGATAATAGGTCCCCTAGGAAACACATTTGTCACGCCCTGGTCTAAGTATTTTGTGTTTTTCTTCATGTATTGGGTCAGGCCAGGGTGTGGCATGGAGTTTTTGTATTGTGGTGTGTTTTGTCTTGGGCTTTTGGTGTGTATGTATTTGGGATTGTAGCTAGTGGGGTTATCTAGCAAAGTCTATGGCTGTCTGGAGTGGTTCTCAATCAGAGGCAGGTGTTTATCGTTGTCTCTGATTGGGAACCATATTTAGGCAGCCATATTCTTTGAGTTTGTCGTGGGTGATTGTCCTTAGTGTCTTTGTTCCTGTCGCTGTATTTAGTTGACAAGTATAGGCTGTTTCGGTTTTCATTACATTTATTGTTTTGTGTTTATTCGTATTTACGTTTGTTTTCATTAAACATGGATCGCAATCTACACGCTGCAGTTTGGTCCGACTCTCCTTCACCACACCTAGAAAGCCGTTACAACATTAATTCCTACCCTGTCACAATAACTCATCTCTTGCATTTTCATTCGTTGTCATGTCAAACAACACTAAGCCCACTATTATATTGTAACTATATCATTTGGATAGATATTCTATTTCCATGATTCCAACAGTTAACCCAAGTGTTTTGCTCTAAATTGCAAGTCAAATTGCAACATTTGGTTAAAAATAAGGCCCAGATTGCTTGCCAATATCATGCAGCCCTACGTGACAGTATGGAAATGATCTCAAATGCAGAAATTGATGACAATGATGACTTTTTGGGGGCTGAAGTTGAATTGAACAGTATAAAACAATCAGAATGGAGAAAGGCCCATTGAAATCCCTTAGAATGTATGTGTTGCCAACCTAGAGTCACGCACTACTCATAAAGCGAATTTAGAACATTTATTATTATTAAACATAATACCATCAATGTTTTTTAAATAACGTGATATATCATTTTGGCCATATCGCACAGCCCTATCTCAGTCCATGACTAATTTAGGAAAGGGCCAATTTTAGCTTGCTGGCTAGCTAGCCACCGGAGGACAACAACACAACGAGATGCAACAATTCAAGATTTTCTGTCAATGATTTATGCTCTCAATGGGATTTGATAAGAGTGACAGTCTTTTTGGTGCGCCAGGACCATTCACATTTGAGCTCAGTTTAGCTCAACGCTGATTGGCACATTTTTGATACTTTTTTTGTCAAGGCAGGCCAAACACTGGCTGGCTTCCCTTGCCTTCAATGCTACGGGCGGCATCAATGTCATACTTATTTGGACCAGACAGCATCAGAAAGATGGCTTACACGTAGAGAGACAGAGGGACACTGTTTCGCTCGCTCGGATGCTTTCTCCTGTGAGATACATTCAGCCTCTTGCGAATTGATGGAACATTCTGAAACACAGGTGAAAGATAAAATAATTGATGTTTTTTCATTTTGTTCTTGGTCATTTGTTTGGGGAAGCCTGGCTTCCCTTTTGGCATCCATGAATGCACACCACTGCTCAACGGTCACATGGAATTTGACTGCGGGCATGACAAGAACCCTAGATGGTCTTGCCATAAAAGTTATGGTATTAAATGTATAAGATATTAAGGTTAAAATACTGATACTGACAAATGTACAGATGTAGGATCTTCATTTGATCACTCTTATGTTGATGAGAAATTTCCTGCAAAATACCAACTAGTAGTGTATTTGAGTTTTAAAAAGGCTTCTAAAGTGTGTAATTTCTACTTAGAAATGTCAGACTTGATATACTCGGACGAAAAATGTATCAGCACCTACAAAAATGTCCATTAATTAAAATCCACATAATAATTCAGATTTCCTTTTGCTGCAGGATTATTCTCCTGCTGTAGCACACTGGCTCAAATTAAGATCCTACATCTGTACAGTATATCCTGTGTCAGGGACTTGTTATCAGAAGTGTTCTATTACTAAATGAGCTTGCAGTCTGGCTAGAGAAGCCTCCAGTCTCATAAGGTTTTGTATTGTGTTGTATTGTGTTGTGTTGCAATGTATTGTGTTGCATTGTATTGTATTGTGTTGCATTGTATTGTGTTGCATTGTATTGTATTGTGTTGCATTGTATTGTATTGTATTGTCTAATAAGCCTGCAATTAGTAGGGATTAGATTGATCTGAACAATGTGGGATCATTACATTTCCATAATGCTGCATACGGGAGTTTGGATCCACAGCACAGCACATTAACACTCATTAACTACACAGTGAGGCTCGTAGCCTTGGGCAAGGTCTGGTGCTATCATTGTAGATGTAGGTCTTAATTTGATCACTCTTTTGTTACTGAGAATGCAAACTTGTAGTGTGTTTAAGGTTTAAAAAGGCTTCTAAAGTTTGTAATTTCCACTTTAAAATGTATCAACTCCTACAAAAAATGTCCATAATAATCCACATAATAATTAACATTTCCTGTTGCTGCAGGATTATTTTCCTACTGTAGCAAACTGGCTCAAATTAAGATCCTACTGTACATCTGTAAGTGAATCTAATATCAACCTATAAAGACCAAATATGTAAACCACTTCTGTTGTATTTATGACCAGGACAAGCAGAGGGAATTACCACCATGCTAATGTGTGTTTTGAATATATTTATCATGCTAATCCAATGATGTGTGTGTGTGTGTGTGTGTGTGTGTGTGTGAAATGAAAGTCCTCACACACCAGGACTACAAAGCCGGGAATCCCTGGGTAAAACCATAGAGTCTCATCCTGCCAAGGCGCCTCTTGGCATCTGGCCACAGAGGAAAATTACTCTCTGAATTCACATTGTTCTCATTTGGATTTCTCCAATGATGATTAGTGGTTGGCTTTTGTGCAACTCTGGATAGGAAAAACCTGAGAGCCAGCAGAGCCAAACTGATTCAAATATCTCACTGATAAAGAGGCAAACACTAAAGTGTGCCAGTGAACAATGCTCCAAAATGCCCCGAGGTCAGGAATGTTAAAATAGAGATCTATGCACTTCAGACGTTTTTCATTCTGTGATTTTCATTCTCTTTCCACAAACACAAGGCTCATAAGAGTTCATGAAAGTTAAGCTTCCCAGATGTGGCAATGAATGTTCCCATTCATAGTAATGGAATGTCTGTCTGTCTTCACACAGGAGAGAGGACTTGATTAACTATCTGTCTGTCTGTCTTCACACAGGAGAGAGGACTTGATTAACTATCTGTCTGTCTGTCTTCACACAGGAGAGAGGACTTGATTAACTATATGTCTGTCTTCACACAGGAGAGAAGACTTGATTAACTATCTGTCTGTCTGTCTACACACAGGAGAGAGGACTTGATTAACTATCTGTCTGTCTGTCTTCACACAGGAGAGAGGACTTGATTAACTATCTGTCTGTCTGTCTGTCTTCACACAGGAGAGAGGACTTGATTAACTATCTGTCTGTCTGTCTTCACACAGGAGAGAGGACTTGATTAACTATCTGTCTGTCTGTCTTCACACAGAAGAGAGGACTTGATTAACTATCTGTCTGTCTGTCTTCACACAGGAGAGAGGACTTGATTAACTATCTGTCTGTCTGTCTGTCTTCACACAGGAGAGAGGACTTGATTAACTATCTGTCTGTCTGTCTTCACACAGGAGAGAGGACTTGATTAACTATCTGTGTGTCTGTCTTCACACAGAAGAGAGGACTTGATGAACTATCTGTCCGTCTGTCTTCACACAGGAGAGAGGACTTGATTAACTATCTGTCTGTCTGTCTGTCTTCACACAGGAGAGAGGACTTGATTAACTATCTGTCTGTCTGTCTGTCTGTCTTCACACAGGAGAGAGGACTTGATTAACTATATGTCTGTCTGTCTTCACACAGGAGAGAGGACTTGATTAACTATCTGTCTGTCTGTCTTCACACAGGAAAGAGGACTTGATTAACTATCTGTCTGTCTGTCTTCACACAGGAGAGAGGACTTGATTAACTATCTGTCTGTCTGTCTACACACAGGAGAGAGGACTTGATTAACTATCTGTCTGTCTGTCTTCACACAGGAGAGAGGACTTGATTAACTATCTGTCTGTCTGTCTGTCTTCACACAGGAGAGAGGACTTGATTAACTATCTGTCTGTCTGTCTTCACACAGGAGAGAGGACTTGATTAACTATCTGTCTGTCTGTCTTCACACAGAAGAGAGGACTTGATTAACTATCTGTCTGTCTGTCTTCACACAGGAGAGAGGACTTGATTAACTATCTGTCTGTCTGTCTGTCTTCACACAGGAGAGAGGACTTGATTAACTATCTGTCTGTCTGTCTTCACACAGGAGAGAGGACTTGATTAACTATCTGTGTGTCTGTCTTCACACAGAAGAGAGGACTTGATGAACTATCTGTCCGTCTGTCTTCACACAGGAGAGAGGACTTGATTAACTATCTGTCTGTCTGTCTGTCTTCACACAGGAGAGAGGACTTGATTAACTATCTGTCTGTCTGTCTGTCTGTCTTCACACAGGAGAGAGGACTTGATTAACTATATGTCTGTCTGTCTTCACACAGGAGAGAGGACTTGATTAACTATCTGTCTGTCTGTCTTCACACAGGAAAGAGGACTTGATTAACTATCTGTCTGTCTGTCTTCACACAGGAGAGAGGACTTGATTAACTATCTGTCTGTCTGTCTGTCTTCACACAGGAGAGAGGACTTGATTAACTATCTGTCTGTCTGTCTTCACATAGGAGAGAGGACTTGATTAACTATCTGTCCGTCTGTCTTCACACAGGAGAGAGGACTTGATTAACTATCTGTCTGTCTGTCTGTCTTCACACAGGAGAGAGGACTTGATTAACTATCTGTCTGTCTGTCTGTCTGTCTTCACACAGGAGAGAGGACTTGATTAACTATATGTCTGTCTGTCTTCACACAGGAGAGAGGACTTGATTAACTATCTGTCTGTCTGTCTTCACACAGGAAAGAGGACTTGATTAACTATCTGTCTGTCTGTCTTCACACAGGAGAGAGGACTTGATTAACTATCTGTCTGTCTGTCTGTCTTCACACAGGAGAGAGGACTTGATTAACTATCTGTCTGTCTGTCTTCACACAGGAGAGAGGACTTGATTAACTATCTGTCTGTCTGTCTTCACACAGGAGAGAGGACTTGATTAACTATATGTCTGTCTTCACACAGGAGAGAAGACTTGATTAACTATCTGTCTGTCTGTCTACACACAGGAGAGAGGACTTGATTAACTATCTGTCTGTCTGTCTTCACACAGGAGAGAGGACTTGATTAACTATCTGTCTGTCTGTCTGTCTTCACACAGGAGAGAGGACTTGATTAACTATCTGTCTGTCTGTCTTCACACAGGAGAGAGGACTTGATTAACTATCTGTCTGTCTGTCTTCACACAGAAGAGAGGACTTGATTAACTATCTGTCTGTCTGTCTTCACACAGGAGAGAGGACTTGATTAACTATCTGTCTGTCTGTCTGTCTTCACACAGGAGAGAGGACTTGATTAACTATCTGTCTGTCTGTCTTCACACAGGAGAGAGGACTTGATTAACTATCTGTGTGTCTGTCTTCACACAGAAGAGAGGACTTGATGAACTATCTGTCCGTCTGTCTTCACACAGGAGAGAGGACTTGATTAACTATCTGTCTGTCTGTCTGTCTTCACACAGGAGAGAGGACTTGATTAACTATCTGTCTGTCTGTCTGTCTGTCTGTCTTCACACAGGAGAGAGGACTTGATTAACTATATGTCTGTCTGTCTTCACACAGGAGAGAGGACTTGATTAACTATCTGTCTGTCTGTCTTCACACAGGAAAGAGGACTTGATTAACTATCTGTCTGTCTGTCTTCACACAGGAGAGAGGACTTGATTAACTATCTGTCTGTCTGTCTGTCTTCACACAGGAGAGAGGACTTGATTAACTATCTGTCTGTCTGTCTTCACATAGGAGAGAGGACTTGATTAACTATCTGTCTGTCTGTCTTCACACAGAAGAGAGGACTTGATTAACTATCTGTCTGTCTGTCTTCACACAGGAGAGAGGACTTGATTAACTATCTGTCTGTCTGTCTGTCTTCACACAGGAGAGAGGACTTGATTAAGTATCTGTCTGTCTGTCTTCACACAGGAGAGGGGACTTGTTTAACTATCTGTCTGTCTTCACACAGGAGTGAGGACTTGATTGTCTGTCAGTCTGTCTGTCTCAGTCTCAGCCTTCAAGTAGCAGGGAGAAGTAATTCAAGTAGCTCCAGAGCTTGCATACACCGACACACACTCATATAAGCACACACGCGGACGCATGCACACACACACACTCACCTGTCCATAGGTATGACAGAGGGTTTCTGAGGTCACGGTGTCCCCTTCCTCTCTTTCCTCCTCCTCTTCATCAGTGCAGGACTCAAATCCATCCATGTAATAATACACCTCTGCAGTCTGAGGGTCCTCTGGGATCTCTAAACACACACACACACACACACACACACACACACACACACACACACACACCACACACACACCACACACACACACACACACACACACACAGAGAGAGAGATACACACACACACACACACAGATACACACACAGACACACACCGTGGGGAACAAACAAAATAAGTGACGCAATGTAGGGAGAATACAGAGAGATGGATCATGGATAATACAAGCCTGATTGGTTCAAAACACTGAAGCAAAGATAACGCAAGACTAACACTATGGGGGCCATTTTCTTCACGGAGAACAGTATTGAAATGTCGGGTGTAGATCACTTTCCCTGTCCAGAGCACGTTGGACGACACACACATATACTCTCTCTCTACCTATACCTCTCTACCCTAC